>NC_080046.1:46896839-47200058 GCF_012489685.1 Lotus japonicus
GAGCTTAAAGAGTCTTGTCTGAGCTCAAACTCTCTTTTGAGAAAGATGGGTATGGAGATGAAGCTAAAATATGACAAGTATTGGGGAAAAGTTGCTGGCATGAATAAACTGTTGTACTTTGGGGTTATCTTTGACCCTCGTTACAAATTTAGCTATGTAGAATGGTCTTTTCAACAAATGTATGGAGAAGACCCGGATTTCTTAAAAGAAATCTCAACTAGTGTGGCTGAGAGTTTGTCTACAATGTATAACTGGTATGCTGCTACTCTTGAGGAACATGATAGGACTGGACAAACATCTCATGGCCCATTGGAGGATGTTAGGCATGGGGTAACATCTGCCCCTACTGAAGTTCCAACATATTTAGCTCGGGCAGATGCTTTTAAGAAGCATTTGATGGAAGAGAGTTCCATTGATAGAAAAAATGAGCTGGAGAGATACTTAGATGAAGCTTGTGTTGTTGGAAATGACAAATGTGAATTGCTGGTTTGGTGGAGGCAAAATTCCAGGAGATTCCCCATATTATCTGCTATGGTCAAAGATGTTCTTGCCACGCCTGTTTCAACTGTGGCTTCTGAGAGTGCATTTAGCACTGGTGGCAGAATTTTGGATAGCTTTAGAAGCTGTCTAAGTCCAGAAGTGACAGAGGGTTTGATTTGCACCCAAAACTGGTTGACTCCCGCTTTGTACCAATTCAAAGATGTCAACCTCAATGAAGAGTTGGAGAATACTGAAAAGATTGTGCAAGGTACTGACTTCTTCCTTTTTCTCTTTTCATTGTGTTTTAATATTTTAATATGGTAAATGTTAACCATTTATTTTTGTTGTCTTTTCATATCATCAGGAGATACATGGAAGATCAGCAGGAGTTGGAACATCTGCTCAGCCACCTGCTGGCTGAAATTACTCATGTCATTCAGTAGTAGTAGTAGTACTTTTTTGGAACCATTGCATGAACTTCCTTGATGAACACATGTGATATTTTGAAGCTATTTGCCATGATGATAATTCTGGACTTTTGGAGGGTTGAAATCCAGTGTTGGTATGACTTTTGGGTGATAATAGCAACAGTGAAGAAATCTATGCAGCCAAGAAAGGTAAATAGTTAACATATTGATGGTTTTTCTTTTAGCATTATCATTTTAAGTTTATTATTCTTAACTGATGACTGAGGATCATAAGGTTCTGGTTATGCAAGGATGTTGATGCTAGCTTGTTGTTGCTGTTGTTGATTTGAGAAAGTGTTGATCTACTTTCTTGGGAAGTCACAAGGTAGTTTCCTAATATTGGTGCAGCTTCTTTTTTGTCCTTTAATGATCACTGAATCTGTTTTTAATATAACAAACAAAGATGTATGCTCATTTTCATCTCTCTTGTGTAGATGAATGAACAAGAATGTTGTCATGTGAAGGTTTTGGGCTACTTCCTATTTTATGTTTTGTTGTCATGTGAAGGTAGAAAAATTGAAATTATTTAGTTATGGTACTGAAGGAATTTAATAAGGATATCGTACTCATATTTGTTTACCTTGTGTGTAGATGAAACTAGGAAAGGTGATGATATATGACAATGGCTGTTTAAAAACTTGAAGAGGAGATGATGCAATGGTGTTTATATTTGACAGTGGCTTATAGCCCTTTTATTGTTTAGTTATCTTAATGTACTATTTGAACTCAATCATGTAATATTTCTAACTTGTTGCACTCTGTTGCATACTTGCATTCAACACTTTTATGGTACTTCAAGAGTAAATGCAATGATGCATTATTCATGTTTATTTGTGGTTGCACAAGTCTTTGAATTTTTTAATTACAGATGAATGTGGTTTTATATGATTAAAATCGTGAAAATCATGTAGAAATATTATTTGATTTTTTTTATGAGCAGAAATATCATTTGATAATTTGGGTCTTTCAAGTATTTTTTTGTTTTCAAAAATGACTGAATGTTTGTTTACATAAAAAAACAGCCAGGCCCAAAAAAAATATAAAAAAATAGTCAGGCCAAAAAAAAAACATGCAGACCACTTCCTTAGCCCAACCCGCTCCAATAGCCCAACCCGCTCCAACCCACCCGCTGACCCGTTCTAACCGTGTTAACCCAACCCGAGTTACCCGAAATAGCAATAGGGCGGAAATGGGCCCAAATAATGTCTTCTCGGTTTCAGTCATTTTGGGCTAATTGGACCCGTAACCGACCGAACCCGACCCGTGCTCAGCCTTAATTAGAGTCGTAACCATCGGCTCTGATACAAGTTGTTATAGTGTAAGAGGGTATACTTAAAGGTTATAGCATGAGAATGACATAGTTATATATGGATATATTTTTATAACACAATTGGATGATGAGTAAAGCAAATTAGTAAATGACAACACATCTTTCACCAAAAACCTCAAGGAAATGTGTGTGTGCGCGAGTCATTTCACTTATAAAATATTGAACACTCTCATTTTTATCCACCGAGAGACTTATTTATTTATTTATTTATTTATTTATTATTCACACTTGAAGAGTTCTCAACATGACGACCCTAGTTAAAGGTCATGGTGCGACTATATGATGTGACAACTCATTATATTAGAAAGAAATGCGGTGTGCGCCCCATTGATGTTGACGTACAAGTGTGAATGAAAGAAGTCTCATATGGAATGAAAGAAGTCTCATATTGATGTAATCATAAGAGTTGAGCAGTTTATAAGTGGAATGACCACTTAGATATGAGCTCTCATCCCCACATGTCATGCTTGTATGCACTAACAATGTTATTAGACTCGATGATGAAACTTAATGTTAGAAACTGGGTATGATAATCCTGGAAAACTTGAAAGAATCGTGTTCGTAAACTTTCCGAACAAAGAATTTCGACCCTATTCTTGCCTGGGTTCACGAAATCCTTGTTGGGATAATTCTTCAAGAACAATCTGCTTCAGGCAAATGAGAACAGACTAGGAATGTAGAGAGATTTCGGTTTTTGTTTTTCTGTATTCTGAAACTGAGGCCAGATGACTCCTTATAAGGAGTTTGTTTTAGAAACCGTTTTTTGGTTAATAAAACAGAATGACTTTTCGAAAAATTTCGAACGGGGCGCTGCCCCGCACCCCGCCCGCTGACCTGGGGGTCCCGCTCCTTGGAACCCCGCAATCTAATCGCGGTCAATTATGCGTTGGCTCAACAAGCGTGCACTCCGCACTACCCTAACTCGTTTCCGAGCTTAACGCATAATCGCATCGGCCTACAATAAATCACATTACTACTAAAATCCATTGATGATACTAAAATCACCAACAAATCCCCCCCATTTTAGTGTAATCCTTGATCTACTCAGTATATATATAATAATATATACAAATGTATAACACACAGATATAACAATCAAACAAATGCATAAATGAAAATGTCTTGCGATTGAATTTTCATCTTAGTACAAATACACATTCCAAATACTCGAGAATCGGGGTGTCATAACGATTGAACTCGTCAACCCATTTGAATATCTGAAGATATCGTACACATATGTTTCTACAACACTCTACTATTCATACTTGACACTTTACAAGCCATGTGTCCTTATCCATTAATAAGCATATAGGAAGCCAAGTCCAAGATTCTTGAAGCGGCAAAACTTCATGCTCACATAGGTGATCCTTTTAATCTTGCACCTGCATTTGCAATTTTTCAAAGAACCATTAAGAAGATATACTTCAACCTAGCCATCACTTGCAGGTCCGAGCACATACCTTGGGAAGATAAACACAAATGCTCCAATCTCTAACTATGATCTTTCCACATTGAATTCTGCTTCTAACGTTGTATTAGAAGGGAATTGGGTATACCATAGCTAGTAGATTTAGATGGACTTTAATCCCATCCCAATTACCGACTTCTTCACTAAGTCTCTAGCTAACCCCTTCGTCAAGTGATCAGCTAAGTTTTGTTGCGACCGAACAAACTCAATGGATATCACCCCATTCATGATTAAATCCCTAATCATACTATGTCTAACACCCAAGTGTCTAGACTTTCCATTGTATATTTGACTATAAGCTTTAGCCAATGTGGCAGCACTATCACAACGGATAGAAATTGGTGATATCGGTTTAGGCCATATTGGAATCTCATATACCAAGTTTCTTAGCCATTCCGCTTCTTTACCAGCAGCAGCTAATGCTACAAACTAAGATTCCATTGTAGAACTAGTTATACATGTTTGCTTTTTGGAAGCCCATGAGATGGCACCTCCCCCAAGCAAAAACACCCATCCACTTGTAGAGGATGAATCTTCAACATTATTTATCCAACTAGCATCCGAATAACCCTCTAACACCGAAGGAAATCCCACATATGACAATCCATAATTCATAGTACCCTTCAAGTACTTGAATACCCTAGTTATCGCATGCCAATGATGTCTACTAGGATTACTAGTAAATCCGCTCAACTTTCCAACTGCATAAGCAATATCCGGTCTAGTGCTAATCATAGCATACATCAAAGAGCCTATAGCTCTTGAATATTCGAGCTGATCCACAGGTTTACCTGTATTTGGCATAAGTTTTTCACTCGGATCCATGGGAGTACTAACCGGAGAAGAAATTTCATGATTAAACTTCTTGAGTATTTTCTCAATGTAATGAGATTGCGTAATTACAATCCCCTTATTCTCCCGTTTAATCTTAATACCAAGAATAACGTCCGCTTCTCCCATATCCTTCATGGAGAACTTTGATGACAAAAATTCTTCGTCTTATCAACTTGATTTTGGTCGGTGCCAAAGATCAACATGTCATCAACATATAGACAAATGATAACTCCTTTACCAGATGTATCAAATTTGCTATATACACATTTGTCAGCTTGGTTCAGAATGAAACCACTAGACAAAACAACCTCATCAAACTTTTGATGCCACTGCTTCGGAGCTTGTTTCAGCCCATACAACGACTTAACTAGCTTACACACCTTATGCTCATTACCAGGCATTACAAATCCTTCAGGTTGCTTCATATACACTTCTTCTTCCAAATCACCATTCAAGAATGCAGTTTTGACATTCATTTGATGAATCACTAGATTGTGAATAGTCGCTAAAGCAATCAACAATCTAATAGTGGTGATACGAGCAACTGGAGCATAGGTATCAAAGTAATCAATTCCTTCCTTTTGTCTAAAGCCTTGGATAACCAATCTAGCTTTAAACTTATCAATTGTACCATCGACTTTCATCTTCCTTTTGAAGATCCATTTGCAACCCAATGGTTTGCAACCTGGTGGTAAATCAGATAATACCTAAGTATTATTTTCCATGATAGAACCAATCTCTTCATCAATTGCTTCTTTCCAAAAAGCAGAATCTCGAGATTTCACAGCTTCATCATACATTCTTGGATCCTCCTCTATACTATAGCAATAATAGTATTGATTATCAATCTGATCCTTTGATCCTTCAACTAGATATAATTGAAAATCAGACCCATAAGATTTAGGTTTTCTAGCTCTTTTGATTTTACGAGGTTCGAATGTCTCACTTGGTACATCATTTGAATGATCATCCTTTAGATATTCATCCGAATTTGGTATAGAGTGCTTTGGTCTAGGTATAGAAGAGAAACAATTCTCATCAAATATGGCATCTCTCGATTTTATAACTGTGTTAATAGCAAATCGAGTCATTAGGTTCTATAACATAAAACCTATAAGCCTTGGAATGCTCAGCATATCCAACAAAGATGCAAGCTACACCCTTTTCACCCAAAGTTTTCCTTTTAGGGTCCGGGAGTCTAACCACGACCCTGCAACCCCAAACACGTAGAAATGTTAAATTGGGTCGTTTCTTATACCAAAGTTCATATGGGGTAGTCTTGTTCCTTTTAGTAGGAACCCTATTTAACAAATAGCAAGCCGTTAACATGGCTTCTCCCCAAAACCCTTCACTCAAACTAGAGTAAGATAACATGGCATTCACCATTTCTTTAAGAACTCTATTTTTCCTTTCACCCACACCATTTTGTTGAGGTGTATAAGGTGCCGTAGTCTCATGAATGATTCCTACGGATTGGAAAAATACAGGATCATAATATTCACCACCTCTATCCGTACGTAATGTTTTCAACTCATTCTGTTGCAATTCAACTTCAGTTTTATAAATTCTGAATTTATCTAAGGCTTCGTCCTTAGCATGCAACAAATAAACATAGTAGAATCTGGATGCATCATCTATGAAAGTGACAAGATACTTTTTATGCCCTAATGATGGAGTAGCATGCAAATCACATAGATCACTATGTATCAATTCAAGTATGACAGATTTCCTTGTTATACTTTTAAAAGGTTGCCTAGTGATCTTTGTTAACATGCAAGTTTTACACTTTTCTACATTTCCATCAAAAACATGAATTAAATCATCTTTAGCCATTTCAAGCATTCTTTTATAATGTACATGTCCTAGACGAGCATGCCATAAAGATGATTTAATAACATTCGAATTGGACATACATACAGAACCAGAATCATTAGGAACTCCATTCAAATTCATCATGAACATACCATTATTATAATATCCAAATCCTACAAACACACCAGACTTCGATAAAACATATTTATCGGATTCATACACTTGCTTGTATCCAAGCTTATTCAATACAGGACCAGAAATTAAGTTCTTACGTAGTTTAGGAACATATAAAACATTAAACAAAGTAATAGTCTTTCCAGAACTGAATTCTAACACCACGCTTCCTTTGCCTTCAACAGGATCAAAGTGATGATCTCCCATGTAGAGTACAGATCCATCTTCCACTGGAACAAAAGTCTTGAACCAGAAACGATCCTTGCAAACATGTGTTGTGGCGCCAGAATCAATCCACCACGCGATAGCATCATCCTGCACATAAAATGCTTCAGAAATTAGTGAAACCGAATGTTTAATAAAACTATTCAAATCACAAATTGATTTTTGACCTTGGTTTTGGGATTGGTCCTTAGACCCTTTTCTCGAACCACTTGCATTCGCGTTGTCGTGCTTTTTGCCTGAACGACAATCCCTCTTGAAGTGGCCTGTTTTTCCACACTTCCAACATTCCACGTAAAGCCAATCGTGCGAAGACCCTAGTTAAAGGTCATAGTGCGACCATGATATGACAACTCATTGTATTAGAAAGAAATGCGATGTGTGACTCGTTAATGTTGAGTTACAATAACGATAATGATATCAAGAATGTGAATGATGTATTCCGCTTGAGGGGGTAAATATAAATAAATAAATAAATAACATGCATGTGGAGTGACGGTTTTCTTATAGTACTACTTCAGAAAGTTCAATGTTATTTTTTTTTATAGATTATCAAAATAGTATGTGAGTGGTTTAGGAAGTATGGTGTTTCTTTGACTAATTAGTTTTAACCTTGAGTTGTTACTTCAAGCTAAACTTCAAGGGTTAACCAAACAAAGAAACCTTCAAAAGGTTTATCACAAAAGTATTTATCCATACGTTAATTTGAAATAAACTGAAAATATGTTATAATCAAGTTTAAACTTCTATTCATAAATTAATTTGAACACCTTATGAAAAAAACTTAAAATAGCTTACAAGTAGACTATAAACTAAATAAACAAGCTTTTCCAAACATTTATATAAGTGGTTATCAAATAAGCTAGTACAAAAGACATCAAACTATAATTTAACCTTGATGATTCCACAGTACATAAATCGAATCAACATTTAACTGTCCATATTTACATACATAGTAACTCTACACATAAATTTAGATGTGTGGAGATGGCAAGTACACATATCAAACTTTACAACTCTACATTGACTGCAAGTAGTGATCAGTTAACAAGTCATTCTCAAACACATTCAACCAAATGCTAGTGTACACATTACAAACAAACCAAAAGATTGGACCACAAGCACACACCCCTCAGAAAAGTAAGAGAGAGAGAAAAAGAGAGTTGCAATAAAGACAAGCAACTTGTGTCAAGTTCAGGATTGCTAGACCACACTGTCCATACATTTAATGTGTTAGCTAAGGTTACAGCTGAGCATATTCCTCAAGTAGATATGAGCCTTTTACATGTGTGATAACCCTTCCAATCACATTCCTCTCTATATCCTCACCTCACACTGAGAAAGCCTTAAGACTAGTAATTAGTTGCCTCTCAAAAAGCATCAGTTTTTCTCAACTCAATTTCTCACTTTTCTTTCTTCCTTAGTGGTCTGCACTCTCCACTTTTTGAGCCATTCAAAATCAAAGCTTCCCCAGAAGCAAGGAGGAAGGTGTTCTGTGCCTGAGATGTCTGGTGTTCTTCTTTGGGTGAATTGTGGAACCAAAGGGAACTCCATCTCCTTGCTAGGCCTTGGAGGCAGAGGAAGCAGAAGCCAGAGGAGGTATAGACTGTGCAGTGGCATCAGCTTTGCAAGCTTCTCCAGTGCAGTTGCAGAGCCTTCAAGATCCTCAGAGGAGAGGGTCTATGAAGTGGTGCTGAAGCAAGCAGCACTGGTCAAGGAGCAGAAAAGAGATACAAAGAGAAAATTGAATTTGGATAAGCCCATTGAAGATGATTTCACCAATAAGGATCTGTTGAGTGGTGCTTATGATAGGTGTGGTGAAGTTTGTGCTGAGTATGCCAAGACATTTTATCTGGGTACACACTCTTTTTCTCTTCTCTTTTCACTGTCTCTTGTTCCAACTTCCAATGATTTTAAGTGCATTTTTAAGTTCATTATTATATCAGTTCCATATTAGTTAATTGCTTTAAACTAATACCTTCACACTTTTCAGTTCTCTTCCTTTTTGGTTGGTTCTAGAGGAATATTTAATTAAGATAATAGAGGGATCTCTTTTTACTCACCTTTGCTCATTGCATCATGCCTAAATAATGTGTTCATTTTGTTGCAAAATGTTACTTCAGTTGTTTAATAATTGACTTTTTTGGAGACTATCCTTTATTGGTTTCTTAGCATATGTTGTTGTTAATTTGATTGGTTCCTTCAATTGTGAATCTCAGGGACACAATTGATGACAGAAGAGCGCAGAAAAGCCATCTGGGCCATTTATGGTATGTGCAATTAGTATTAATATATGACCCTCAAATGGCCTTCCATAACAGCTCCTCTAATGAGGGTTGTGGTGTTTTTTTCTTATTTTGTTTTTGAAACTGATTACTCTTTGTGCATTGCAGTGTGGTGCAGAAGAACAGATGAGTTGGTGGATGGCCCTAACTCTCCACACATCACCCCCAAGGCCTTGGACAGGTGGGAGCAAAGATTAAGTGATGTTTTTGAAGGCCGTCCTTATGACATGTATGATGCTGCCCTTTCAGATACAGTTACAAAGTACCCCGTTGATATACAGGTAAACCTCATGCTCTTAACTGGAGTCTGAAACTAAACCTTCTAGCATTCCTTGTTTGATATAATAAGGTGATGGTGCTCAAAGCCACACACATGTGAGGACATTGTCTTAAAACATGAGCTCTTGAGATAAAAAACCTTGAATGGAATTCATACGGAGAAGTCTTAAATTGACTAGAGACAAGACATTTACATCAATCCGTACCTCTAAGCTTGCTTTTGGGTAGAGCTAACCCAAACTCGAATCGTAATATACTAATATTGTATTAGAGTCTATCATATATCTGTTTATTGGTCCACATATAAATGGGTCAACCAGAGATATCCAATCCTGCAAACTTCACACTTCATACGTCCAAGCGTGTGAGGGGTTTGTGTGGAGAGGTTCCAGATTAATTATAGATAAGGTCAAATAAGTCCTTATTAAGGGTAGAGTAATCCTCACCTTTTAACTTCGTTTTTCGGGTACAGCTAGGTCTACCCGAGGAATTCAGATGTTGTAATGACTGTGTTGCCCAACAAGACCAGTGTTTGAACTATGAGACAGTGAAATTAGTGTACTTAATATTCAACTATATAAAAATTATTTAGCGACAATAGAGGGTTCACATTTTTTATGTGCTAAACTGATCCTATTTTACATTGAACTGTCTGTGAATAGCCTTTCAAGGACATGATCGAAGGGATGAGGTTGGACCTGAGAAAGTCAAGATACAATAACTTTGATGAACTCTACCTTTACTGCTACTATGTTGCCGGGACTGTGGGCCTTATGAGTGTTCCAGTAATGGGGATAGCACCAGAATCAAAGGCTTCCGCAGAGAGTGTCTACAATGCTGCATTGGCACTTGGCATTGCAAATCAACTCACCAACATTCTCAGAGACGTTGGAGAAGAGTAAGTTTCCTTAAATACAACAACAGTGCCATTTTAGCAAAGTTACAAGTACACCTTGTAATATATATAAATTTGACTCTTAAACTTCACACTTAAACCCAATTCCAAAAAAAGAACTAAAAAACTGATGGAAATTATATTAAACTTGACTTAGGATAGCATTGAATTTCAATTGCCTATATAATTTGAGACAGAATCAGGAGGAAATTATATTAAACTTCTCATGAGATTGTTATAGTAGCCTTGTAAAACTATGACTTGTATGAAAAACATTTCATCAAGATTATGCTTCATCTAATTACTTCTTCTTGTTGAACATTATAGTGCTAGAAGAGGAAGGGTATATCTTCCACAAGATGAATTGGCAAAAGCTGGCCTATCAGATGAAGACATTTTCAGTGGGAGAGTTACCGACAAGTGGCGAAATTTCATGAAGGGCCAAATAAGGAGAGCAAGGATGTTTTTTGATGAGGCGGAGAAGGGAGTTTCAGAGCTCAGCTCAGCTAGCAGGTGGCCAGTGTGGGCATCTCTTTTGTTGTATAGGCAGATATTAGATTCTATTGAAGCTAATGACTACAATAACTTCACCAAAAGGGCTTATGTAGGAAAAGCTAAGAAGCTCTTATCACTACCTGCTGCTTATGGAAGAGCAATTCTAGGCCCACAAATGTTGACCAAAATGGTTGCAAGGTGAATATGATATTGTGCCCATAAGAATCAAACAGGCTTGGTTTGAGCTTGTAAGTTCTGTTCAGCAGAATGTATTAATGTGTATATTTTGTAGTCTAATTGTATACATCTCAAGTGAGCAATATTGAAGAGAAATTATTGATTATTAGTTGGCAAGTAAATATTGATCCTGTTCTTCCCATTGCTCTCGCTTCTTGTAGGATACACATGCAACATATAGTAATTAAATGTTGCCCACATTGCAATTCTATAACTAGTTACTAGATTGTGTTGGGGATCTGGGGAGCGTGACACCAGAAAGCAGGGCACATGTGATAGTCAGTCCACTGGGTCAGCTCGCCCAACTACAAAAAGGCCCAAGAGAGAGAGAAAAAAAAAAAAACTCATTTGGATGCAAAACTTGTTCCAATTTCACCGACGGTTTGGGTCGTTACTAAAATGGCAGAATTTGAAAATGAACAAGTTACTGCCCTTTTACCCGGCCGTCGGTAAAAAAAAATTTGCCCAAAGATTGGAACGTCCGTAAAAGATTATAGGTAAATCATTTTTTTATAGACAAATGTTAGTTGTTATAAATGTTAGTAAATTAATCCCTCATTCGGGTTCGAACTCGGGACCTGTCACCCTTCATTCTACCTCACCCTTATGCTCACATTTTCACTTCAGTCAAGTGGCCTAGTCTACATTGCGACAACAAACAATTTATCAAGTGTTTTCCGTTTGGTTTCTCGTGAGCGCCCATCTTTTTGGTCCACATTTGAACTTGTCCATATATATGGCAGATTACAAAGAGTCATCAATTGATTGTGCAAATAAACTGCCTTGGTGAACTGAATGGACAAATCCATTGCTAATTCTCAAGAAACGATAGAAGGAATTGGGAGAGGCTGCCGTAAATCCCTAATTTTCTCCATGTTATGGACTACTTTCTCACCTTTCAATAACTCAACCTAATATAGGGGCATAATGGTCATCTAAATCTGAATAATGACTATTTCTAATTTCTATTCTGAAATTGTAAACTAAATAATGTAATAGTTGAAAAAAAAATTCAAACAATATATCTATGTTAAAAATAATATAATATTTTGAAAATAAATACAACATCAATTGCTAGATCAACTAACAATGTAACATAGTATAGGCACTTTGTTGCTCAAGCTTCATATGCTTCTCCTGTGAAATTTTTCAGACCGAGTTTGCATGGCCAGTGTTCTGGGTTCTTCTTCAACCATTGTTGCGTCCTATGCATTCAGGAATGAACCTCAACTTTGCAGTAAATTCTCAGGAAATGCGCACTCCACCGTGTGGCTTTCTTTCATTCTCTTCTTTACGTGTTTTTTTATTTCTTTCTGTAGTCGTAGGTAGATAATGTGAAGCTTAGCTTTAACTGAATTGAAATGGTTGCCTATACTGTGTTACTTGATCTAGCAATTGATCCTCCCATGTTTTTTTTTTATAGGAAAAGCATAATATATTGAATAGAAGTACAAGGGGTACTTCAAACCCAATACAAAAGAGAGAGAGGAAAAGAGATAAGCAACAGAAATATGATGTTCAAGATCACAGCCCATCTAAAAATAATCTAAGAGCCCCACCCACACCTTGAAGGGAGATTATAGATAGTATGTCTCATTAAAACCTTATCAGGATAAAACCCCCTTGGGAAAACCTGATAAGGAAAAAGAGTACAAATTAACTATAATCAAGGAAACCCTCCAAAGACAACAAACAAAAGGAGCAAGAAAGAAGATAAACCCAGACTACAAATCCAATCCAAAGCTGCCCAAAAAATGCCAGCAACCAAACGCCTCCATCAAACAAATAAATATAGGTACTATCAACTGCTACCTTGCCACCAAACCCGCTCATCAGATATCATCAAGGCAAGATAGTGGGTTGTTTGTCCATTCATATTGACCATGAAGAAAATTCATAGTTTTGTACCTCATCCACTCCCAAGCTCTCATCCTTGCCACCTCAAAAACAGACCCTGGAACGAAAGCACCATCATTAAAATTTTTTTCATTCCTGCCCTTCCAGACATGCCATATCACTGCCAACCACACAGTAAAAAGACCAGCTTTTTTCGACGAGGGCCACAGCTCCGAGAACTGCATAAAGTGATCTTTTACTGTCGCAGGAGATACGAAGCACACTCCAAGCCAATCCAGAACCCTCGACCAAACTTGTTGGACGCAAGTGCAAGACAAAAATAAGTGGGTTACAGTTTCTTCATGGTCACCACACAAGGAGCAAAGAGGATCAGAAATTGGTATGTTTCTTCGCAACAAGTTATCCCGAGTTGGAAGCCGATTTAACAAAATCCCCCATCCCACTGATAGAATATTAGAAGGCGCGCCAATCCTCCACAACAGCTTAAAACAAGGCTCTTCCCGTTCCACATCAGAAACAAAAAGAGAATCAAAAGCAGATTTTACAGTATATATCCCGTCCCTTTCTCTAACCCACCACCAAGCATCTTTCCTTCCTCTAATTAGCCTATAAGACGAGATAATTCTCATCATTGTATCAAGATCAGAAGCATTTTGACCTGCCACCATTTCAGTCCAAATAAAATCCCACATCCATTTGTCATCAACCCATTTTCCCACATTCAGAAGAGACATACCTTTTTGTTCAGAAATATGAAAAAGATTAGGAAAATGATCTTTAAAATTGCCCATGCCATGCCAATTATCTTCCCAGAATTGAGTCTTGTCTCCCTCGCCTAGTCTCCAACTCAACCCATTCACGAACCACAAACCAGCAGGTTCAACAACACAAGACTTCAATAAGTCCTTCCACCACGCAGATGCCCTTGAATTATGGCCCTTCCCATATTTTGCAAGCAAAACTCTGCACCACAGTTGATCATGCTCATGAAGCAACCTCCAGCGCCACTTGCCAAGTAATGCAACATTGAAGCAATCCAAGTCACGCACGCCTAGTCCTCCTTCAATTTTTGGTCTACATATATTTGCCCAACTAACCCAAGAAATCTTCTTTTCCATCTCAGCTCCACCCCAAAGAAATTTCATCATGATTTGATTACATTTCTTAAGGACTCCTTTAGGCAACCTGAAAAAAGAAATATAATACAAGGGCAGAGCTGTTAGCACACTTTTAATCAAGCACAACCTTCCTCCAAAGGAAAGTTGCTTTCCCTTCCAAAAAGACAAGCGCTTCCTCAACTTTGCTAAGACAGGTTCCCAGGTTGACATCCGACGAGGGCTTCCCCCTATTGGCAGCCCAAGGTACACAAAGGGGAGAGTCATTACACGACAGTGAAGCAAGGCCGCATAGCGATCAGTAGCATCCTCCTGTAAACAGACACCAGCCAGCTTACTTTTGTGAAAATTTACCTTCATGCCAGAAGTCAGCTCGAAGCATCTCAACACACATTTTAAAACAAGCACATTTTGGACACACGCTTTGCCAATGAATAGCGCATCATCCGCAAACTGCAATAATGACAATTCCACTAGCTCCTCCTTACCAACCCTGAAAGGCAAAAAATTATTTGACGCTATTGCCTGTCTTAGGATTCCATTCAGACCTTCTGCCACAACTAGAAATAGAAAAGGGGCAAGTGGGTCACCCTGGCGCACCCCTTTCTCCATTTTGAATTCAGAAGTTGGACTTCCATTCACAAGAACAAAAATAAAAGAAGAGTCCAGACAACCCACAACCCAACTCACCCACTTCTCACAGAAATTAAGCCTCCTCAACATATAGATCAGAAAGTTCCACCTGATGGAATCAAAAGCTTTCTCAAAATCCACCTTAAAAATTATTCTTGGAGCTTTTTTGAGCTTAGCTTCATGAACTACTTCATTTGCAATCAGAACGTTGTCCAGCATACTCCTCCCGCCCAAGAAAGCAAATTGATTGTCAGCTATCACCTTAGGGAGAACCTGCTTTATCCTTGCTGCCAGAATTTTAGTGACCACCTTATACAGACATCCAACCAAGGATATGGGCCTAAAGTCATTAAGGCTTTGGGGAGAATCTAATTTAGGAATCAATGCTATAAAAGAGGAATTTGTGCCCCTAGGCCACATACCTGATTCATGGAATTCATCCAGCATCTTCTTCAAATCATCTTTTAGCAGAGACCAATACTCCTTAATAAATTTGAAGTTGTACCCATCTGGCCCAGGACTTTTGTTTCCATCACACTCCCAAACGGCCTCTTTGATCTCCACCATCTCAAATTTAGCTGTCAGATAATTATTATCCCTTTCTGAGATACTATTAAAAGGAACCCCATCAAGATTGGGGCAAGCCACATCTGCCTCCTTGAACCTCGATTCAAAAAACCTCTTAATCTCAGCCTTAACCACGCCAGGATCTTCCTCCCACCTCCCATTAATATTCAGCCCCTTCAAGGAATTCGTCCTACGCCTCCAATTAACCATACCATGAAAAAAGCTTGTGTTTGCATCGCCTTCCCTAAGCCACTTCACCCGCGATTTTTGACATAAAAGTGATTCATGAAGATTTCCAACTCGCCACAGTTCCTCTAGTAAAACAGTCCTTTCCAATAATTCAGCATCTGACAACTGTTGACTTTCTGCTTTTTGATCCAGCAAATTGATTCTCGTGGTCACCTCTTTCTTTTTTACAATCAGATCTCCAAACACCTCTAAATTCCATTTTTTCAACAGGACTTTTAATTTTTTCAACTTCTCCTTGAGGATAACAGCACTCACACCATGAGCCACCAAGCCACCCCAACTATCTTCCACAAATTTTCGGAACCTAACATCCTTATGCCAACAATTTAATACCCGGAATGGTTTGGGTCCCCATTCCTGATTGACATCCTTCAAAAGAACAGGACAGTGATCCGAAAAATCACGATCCAGAACCTGCTGTACACTATGAGGCCACTGCTCCAACCAATCCAAGGAAACTAAAAAACGATCAAGCCTACTCATGGAAGAGCCATTCGGTCTGTACCATGTAAATTTTTTCCCCACCAAAGGCACATCTACCAGCTCCATTGAATTAATAAATTCATTGAATAACACAGAGTCTCTTCTAAGCTGAGAGGACTCTGCCATCACCCCTCTCCGCTCACTGGTCTGCCTAACAGCACTAAAATCCCCCAAAACGCACCATCGACTCACTGCACTTCTTCGCCTCCAGTCCTCTAGCTCTTCCCACAACTGTTTTTTCTCATCAAAACTGCAGGGAGCGTACACATTTACGATCATACAACCCTCCTCATGATCTTCCCACTTTCCAATTAAGCTGATCCACCTTGCGTTGCATAAGTAATTTTCAACAGAAAAGCAAGCCTTCCTCCAAATACACAACAACCCTCCTCCTCTGTTAACGGCAGGAGAGAAAACCCACCCAACTTCCTCCTTTCCCCATAACTCATGGCAGTCAGTAAGATTAACAGTAGATGCCTTGGTTTCTTGGAAGCAAACCAAATCAACCTTCTCCCTCTGTATAACAGTTCGAATCGATCTCTGTTTTGCAGCACTCCCAAGCCCTCTTAAATTGTAACTTAGAATCTTCATAAGGACACCAAATTGAAATCCCCACCACTCTGCATAGCATCTCTTCTAGCCCCGGCTTCATCCCTTGCCTCCATAGCTATCAAACGACTTATGATCTCCTCTTCATCTCCTTCAAATCGGAGACCCAACACCTTTCCAAGCTCCCACATCACCCTAGCCTCTCTATCCCTGTGCCTTAACCAGAAAGTACTGGTGCTACTTCTAGACTCAGACACAAGAGCAGAGTTGCTAAGTGAACACATCGAGCTGCTAGCTTCAAGCCTAGGCTCTGGGTTGTTAAGGCAGAGTCTAGATCCCACTGACCTGATGCCGTGCAAAATTGAAGGCACAGATGAAGCTCTTGACATACTCTCTCCATGTGCTTCCCTTGTGAAGTCGCGATCACCGATTGAGCCTTCCACCGCAGTGCAATTTCTGCTTTCAACTTCTTGATCTGCCAACGATGTGTTTTCCATCGCATCTTTGGTTCCATCGCTCCTTGGAAACCCATTAAACACCTTAGAGTTGCCTTTATCTAATGGAGCGACACCAAGGGGAGAAAGATCAGATGATAACTCGGATTGTGGCAAGCCCAAGGGATTAAATAAAGTCGGGCCCGACCCAAATACCAGAACATTTCCAACCGGCCCATTCTGAGGAAGCATATTTTCAATTGTTCTAGCTGGGCCCACCTCTTGACCATTAAGTAAATCAAGATCCACTTCAGCATTACCGTTACTGCTGGCCACCTTCTCACTGTTACTATCTAATCCATTTTGAATATTTATGCAATGATTATTTGTTCTTCCCACCACACCCATTAACTGCTCATTAAACTCTACGTGTTTTCCCAACTCCTGATGAAAATTTGGCGGTTGAATTATTGGGTCATCAATGTTCTCATCCACATACCCGAGATCATTACCCACTTCCCCAAATTGGTCACCACCGCCACCTCCCCCTCCATCGGTGCTTGCCGGCGGCGAACCAATTCGAAATTCGTCCCAGCCCGAGTCGCCTGACTCCTCTGAGGAACTATCACAGCTCCTGCTACATCCTTGACATGCTCCAACACACGCTAATTCCTCCATAAGTCTAATATTAAACGTAATTCCATTTATCTCCATCCTGTAATGCAGGAAGACTGGCTCCATACTTGCAGTTCGCATGCAAAGCCTTGCACCATCAACCTTGGTAAAACTAGTAGTTTCTCCTGCCACTGCAATGAGCTCCCCCACCTCCTTCGTCACCTCCTGGAAAAAAAGAGTGTTCCAAAGATGCAACGGAATCCCCTCACACCGAAGCCAAATGATTCTTCGCTCAGGCACCAAATTTGGGCTCCAAGGTTGGATTGATTCAAAAGTCTCACTCAACCAACCCTCGGCCTTCTTCAAAATTTCAATCACCTTCGCCCCCTCTTCCCCCGTTAAGAGCATTAAGTCATCCCCCATATATCTGGCTCTCACACAATGTAAACCTTCAAGTATAAACATTTCCTGGATTGAATTTACCGCAGCAACATTCTTCAGCTTCCCAACAACACTGTTTACCAGCCATGAGTCCACCTGTTCCTCAATCTGAACAATACGCGGCTTCTCTCCTTGGCACTCAACAGTCTTAGGAGATCTGTCTTGCTTAGGTTGGGCAGGAACAGAATGCACCCCCTCAAGTGCCTCTCGGTATGACTTATTTCCTGACCCTCCTGGAGGACCAGTCTGTCTGTCCATTGGCCGGGATGTTGCAAAGTGCTGAGACCGCCTCCCCATGCCTGAGCTCACACGCTGCTGCTGACTGATATCTCTCACCTCTTGGGTTTTCGCCTCCTTGCTAAACCTTGGTAAATTGACATGGATCTTAGTACTACCTATAATGATATTATCGAGTCTCCTTTCCATCAATTTGGTGTCAGCCACATCCCAGAATCGCACAAAACCAAAGCGTTTACCAGCTTTATTTCGTTTCTCTGGTATAACCACCTCCTTGACCCGCCCATAATTCCTAAAGGCTCCCCACATTGCTGCCGCATCAAAGTTATTTGGGAAATGAGAAAAGAAATATGTGGTGACACTCTTACTCCTTCTTCCGGTGACAAGATGCCATCCCTCTTCCAAACACGTATCCCCTCTTCCCCCATACTCCTGTCTTCTACCCAAGCAGCCTTTTCGACTCCCTAAACTCTCTCCTTCTCTCTCTAACATCATCCTTTGATATGCGCCCCGCTGATGATTTTCGATATCCTCCCATGTGATCCTGAATCCTGATCACTACTATTTTCAAAGCACTGACTTTAAGCTTGTTTGTATTAGCTTTTTTTCCTATTAGAACCAATTCTTATGCACGGAAGTTAGTCAAGTTACTCATGCATGTTTGCAAATCCTTCCACAATTGATTCTGAAGTCAAAGCAAATTTTAAGGAGAAACTTCTGCGAGTAGCTTTTGGGTGTAAAAGTTGATTCTGTCTTAATTTATTAAAGTCAATTTTGGCTTTGTCTTGTGGTCGTAGTGGGGGTGATATGAGTAAATGCCTTCAACAATCAATGTGTTTGTTCGTCCTAATAAATGAGACTGGACTTACTTAGGCATGTTATCTCAGGTTAGATCCCAAATTCACTCTTATAGAAAAAGTACTATTGAATGGAGTCTTCTTCACCTTGATGTTTGATGACCCCAATTGCGAAGATTAATCTCTTATTTTCATGGTGGGAATAGTTTGAGATCAAATGAAAAGGTTTTGGCGAATTGGTTGTAAGTTAGTACTAAGTGGCTAACGCCCATTGGTCCAACCGTCCAATTGACAAGGATCCTGGATCCTTTGAGCAATGTCTTAATTTCGAGTTTTGTGAATAGATAAAATGGGTGCTAGAAAGCTTCACACGACCCGAATTAATCAGGGTCTAATGTGACTTCTAGACAATGAGGGTGTAAGACCAAAAAAAGTTTGAACTTGGTGTTCTTGTGAATCAACTTATTTTGAGAAAATAAATAATTTTTTTGTACAGTTCCTAACATTTTTTGTAAATAAAAATTAAAAAATATTATTCCCCTATTAAGTATTAAGTGACTCATTAGCATCCTTGTTGAAATTAAATTTTGTTGCGTAGAGAACACCCATTCTTCAACTACCTTTGCAATTCCCACCGCCACCATGATATGTGGTCCGTTTAGGAAAGCCATACTTCTTGATTATGGTATGAACCACTTAAGTGCACATACTTGGTCTTGTTGATACCACTTTAAAATTGGTAGATGATATTCACCTTGCCTAAACCACTGACATGTTCTTTTAGTAAAACTGAATGCAATATCTGGCCAAACTTGTTTTGACTATAAATAAGCCATATGTTTCCGCGTTATATTCTAGGTGATCTTATCATTTTGATGTTGTATACTTCAATTATGTTGCACACCCTGGTTACATAACTCAATGCAAAAATCAACTTGTAGTGAAAGTTTCGACTAGAGTTGGGCTTGACTTTGATACAGAGAGAAACTGTAGTCTTATTTTCTTCAATTTTCATTGTTTTGATACATTTCTGTAGTTATGAAAATCCATGTTCCTTATTGCCATTGCATCACAACATTTGGTTCTCTTCTCCCCCTTTTAGGCTATGTTTGGCATGTCATTTCAGCTAGCTTATAGCTTATTTGACTAGCTTAAAGCTTATTTGACTAGCTTAAAAGCTCTATAAAAGTGTTTGGTGAAGGAGCTTATTTAAGTAGCTTAAAGCTTTAAGCTATAAGCTAACTCAGGTAGCTTATAGCTTAAAGCTTATAGCTTATGAAATATATTCTCCTTTTTATCCTTATTATTTTATTAAAATTCCACCTTTAGTCTTATATTTTTTTTACTAAACTTATTTACTTATCAGCTATCACACTTGTCTCTAATGTACACTATTCAGGCACACAAATAATTACTACTTTAGAATAAAATAAATAATTTTATATTACAAATTACAAATTATTTGTTTTATTCTATTTAATTTAATAAAAATATAGAAATAAAATAAGTAAAAATTAATATTATATTTTTAAGATGATAAATAACTTGAGTGAAACTAAAATATTTATAATAATTTTAATATTAATATCACTATAGGTATTAATGTGAAAATAAAGTAACGTTAAATATAAAAAGAATTATACAAGTACGTCCTTTTATGTCATTTTACAATTTCAGTTTGTTCAACAGCTAGTTTTACCAAACACTTTTGTTCTAATTACGTAGCTTTTCAGCTTTCAGCTATCAGCTATCAGCTAGTTTATCAGCTTTCAGCTTCCAGCTAGCTTTTCAGCTATCAGCTAGCTTTTCAGCTTTCAGCTAGCTTATTAGCTAGGCATGCCAAACATAGCCTTAACCTCTTGGTTTGTTGTTATTCGATCTTATTCCAGCATATATGTCCTAGTGTAAAGTACCGATTCAACTCTTCAGTTGGAGATTGAAGCTATGTACTAGACAGTAATTCCAATAATCATATTGTACCTTTTGATAAAGTGTATTCTTTCGTTTTTCTGCTGTTGCACTGGGCTCATATCTTTGCTGGCCCATTTACTTGTCGGTAATAACTGTTTATATGACTGTTGAGTGTTGACTACCTGTGCGTATTTGTTTTTAATTAAAGGTGTTCAGTTAAAGTTTCACAGAAAGCTTAGATGAACTCATATATCATATTGACTCAGAATGCACTGGATCCAACCTTAGCATAACTGTAGTTGGAGCTTCTGGAGACCTTGCCAAAAAGAAGATTTTTCCTGCTCTTTTTTATGAAGATTGTCTACCAGAGGTTCAACTTGCCACAGTATTCAGTGTCGTTTTGCAGTGATGCTTTAACATTGGTGAAATGATTTGTCTTAAATGATTTAAATATTCGTGAATATGACGTTTGAGGCTCTATTCTTGTAATCATTGAGCAGAACTTCCTG
Source organism: Lotus japonicus (assembly GCF_012489685.1). Lineage (NCBI taxonomy): Eukaryota > Viridiplantae > Streptophyta > Magnoliopsida > Fabales > Fabaceae > Lotus > Lotus japonicus. The sequence continues at coordinate 46,918,215 of NC_080046.1, forward strand.
GTGTTTGGATTTGCTCGGACCAAAATGACCAGTGAAGAATTAAGGAACATGATTAGCACTTAGCAGGACTTTAACATGCCGAATCGATAAGAGGTAATTTTTATTTTAGGAATGCTATTTGGTATGAAACTATTTGTACGAAAGTTCATGCTGAGTTAGTAAGATGTACTTGTTAATGTAGCAGTGCTATTTAAAATCTGTATGAAAGTTGTAACAAATCTTGGTTAGAGAGGAAAGAATAAGGTTTGAAAAGTAAGTAATTTGACTAAATGCAACAAAACTCTATTATCCTGCTTTATCGTTAGTCATTGCTAACACAAATTCATATCACTTTAGCATTTTTCATGTTATTAGTATGATGTAAAACCTTACCTTCTACTTTTCCTACATTTACTTTCTATTTGTAGATCTTTATACATATTTTGTACCTTCAGGGCAAACTGTGAAGATAAAATGGATCTGTTCTTAAGAAGATGCTTTTACCATTCTGGTCTATACAATTCTGAGGACAGCTTTTCAGATTAGGATTGCAAGATGAAGGAGAAAGAGGTAGTATATCTATGATGTTTTACTTTATTTTCGTCCTCCACTGAGCTCCCTTTACTCATGCATCAGTAAATGAAAAAAGAAATAAATTTGAAAGATATTTTATCTGATCTTATTTTTTATTTGATTCTTAAATTTAAAACACTGAGATAACCCTAAACATGAATCTCCTCAGATAGGCCGCATAACAATCACCAGTCAGTTAGTAGCTTCCAAAAATTCAATATTCCGTTGAAACATAATGCTGGGTTTTGGAGATCTTTTCTCTCTTTAGAATTGGATGCAAAAACCTCTAGACCAGATGGTGGTGATTTGAAAATTTAAAATGTGATGTGCAAAAGGGTTCTATTTTCGAAAAAAATAATCTTAAGACTTTTTTATTTTCCATAACTAAATCTATCATACAATCTAAGATTAAACTTTTCATGGTAACTTTGTGCTTAAGCATTCATCTTTATACTAAATTTTGACATATCTGACTGCTCTCCTAGGGTGGAAAACCTTCAAACAGGTTGTTTTATTTGTCAATACCTCCAAACATATTTGTGGATGTGGTAAGATGTGCTAGCCTTAAAGCTTCTTCAAAGAATGGCTGGACAAGGGTTATTGTTGAAAAGCCATTTGGTCGTGACTCGGAATCGAGCTAACAAGATGTTTGAAGCGGTACCTCACTGAAGATCAAATATTCAGGTGCAGTTAGTTCTGTTTTACTTTGACAAGCTAGAGATGAAAATCTGGACTCATTAAGTTTTTTTTAGGATTGACTAGGACTGTTCATGGTTCGGTTCTTTGCTTGAACCAAACCGAACCGAACCTGAACCAAAATTTTGGTTCGAGAGAACCGATCCGAAACGATATAATATGGTTCGAACCGAACCGAACCGGTTTTAAATTTCGGTTAACCAATTCAGTAAAATATGCATATTTATAGATGGTTCGAACCGAACCGAACCGATATACTATGGTTCGAACCGAACCGAACCTGAACTGGTAGTTGATATTTTGGTTCGGTTACCGAACCGGTTTTTCAATTTAGGTTCGAGTTTGGTTCGGTTCTTAAAAGTTCGGTTCTTAAATGGTTCGGTTTTCGGTTTGGTTCTTGGTTAGTTTCGGTTCTCAGAGAACCATGAACAGTCCTTGACCATTACTTGGGTAAGGAGCTCGTGGAAAATCTATCTGTGCTTCGCTTTTCAAATCTTGTTTTTGAGCCTCTATGGTCCCGGACTTACATTCGCAATGTACAACTAATATTTTCTGAAGATTTTGGGACAGAGGGCAGAGGAGGGTGAGTCATGATTAGTAAAATGTTTCTTGATGGTATTGCATATAATGATACAAATGATAATTCACACAACTAATCAGACTGTCTTTATACTTTTCTTTAGTTATTTTGATAACTACGGAATCATTCGCGATATAATGCAAAATCATATTCTGCAAATACTAGCGTTGTTTGCGATGGAAACACCTGTCAGCTTAGATGCTGAGGACATTAGAAATGAAAAGGTATATACCTTATTAATAATGTTATATTACTGCTTTAAGTAGTTCTCCTAAATTTCCTATAATCTTATGGAAAGATTTCATCCAACATCATTATGTTCAGTGATTACTGAGAATGATCTCAACTCAGGTTAAGGTTCTGAGATCAATGAGACCACTGCAGCTTGAAAATGTTGTTACCCGTCAATATAAGGGTCACAGCAAAGGTGGTAAACAGGGGCGGACCCACGTTGAACTGAGGGGTTTCAACTGAACCCCCTGAAAAAAAAAATTCCTACTTACCCTCTAGAGTGATTTTTTTTTGAACCCCTGAAATTTGAAAATTGCACCTAGGTCCCAGTCAACACTCAGTCACTTAGGAATTGTGTATATCATATATGAAGGGAATTGAGTTTAGTTTATTTAGCATAAGCTTGTTGTCCTGATGTAGGAATTGAGTTATAAGCTTGTTGTCTTGCTTTTCCTTTTGCTGAATTTAGTTTGTGTATATGAAATTGAAGTGAAATTAGACTGGGAAATAAGCTTGTTGTCTTGGTTTGAGATTGGAAATTTGGAATGTGAAGGGAAATGAATTCATCCATCAGATGATCAGAACCCAACTCCCTCTTTCCCATCACCAGTCAACTCAACACTCTTTGCTCTGCTGAACGCGGGTAATTGCTCATTCCTTTGCTTTTCTTTGTTTCTGTTTTCTCATTCTCGAGTGTTCTTTGTTTTTCCTTTTTTTAAGGTTTGTAATTTTTAAGGTTGTTGCTTATAAGTTATATGTTCTTACTTTGCTCAACTGTAGTGTGAATCTCCAACCACTGTTAATTTCAACTGTCTGGTACCTGAGTGAATCTATACTGATTTTTTGGGGGTTGGAATTTGAACAATGTTTTTTCTGTTTTGTTTTCTCCCCATTGAATTAGGAGGAAATTTCACCAATTTATCATCAGATTCTAATTTTTCAATTCCTAGTAATTAAATTAAACCCCTTTTGGGGATGTTTTTCATGAGATGTGGGGTTCTTTGATTTTGTTTTTTAAACTGTATTAGTGGGTGAATTGGTCTTTCTTGTTATGAAAATCTCTGCTGAACCATGAAACAGTTTGTGGCTCTGCTCTTTGGTAAATGATGTATAGTTAAACAAAGGAAACTTGAATTATCATCTGGTGAAATTTATGAATGCAGTACCTAGTAAATGGGAGCATTTTCATAAATTCTTGTATTGAAATGTTATCTACATTTTCATGTTGACAAATCATGATATGCTAAGCATCAAATTAAGCTGAAAGCTTCCCTGGGTTGACCCTTTTGTTCTAGTTTGCTTTTTGGTATTTTATATTACCGAGTATTTCATGAGCTTCATCATGCCTTGTGCTTGTGCAACTCTAAGAGGCTATAATGAATTTGCAGGATGGACTAATAGGCTTGTCTATTTAATCTTTGAGGGAAGAAAAAGCTCTGATAACACCAGATTTTTGTTCCATCAGCATATTATCTGAACATCTGGCAGAAAATGGCTGCAGAAGATGATAAGAATCTTGTTGAAATCTTGGAAACCCCAAATCCCATAGATGTTGGCAAGTATATGAATTATGTCAGTGCCCCGCAAGCTGGTGCGATAGCTACATTTTCAGGCACGACACGCGACACCTTTGAAGGCAAAGCAGTCTTGGAGTTGAGATATGAAGCTTATGTTCCCATGGCGATTCGTTGTATCAATTCTGTCTGTTCATCTGCGAGAGCATCCTGGAATCTGCATTCCATTGCTGTTGCTCATCGCCTAGGCACGGTACCTGTAGGAGAAACGAGTGTCTTCATTGCAGTCTCATCTGTCCACAGGGCTGATGCACTAGAGGCATGCAAATATTTGATAGATGAGCTAAAAGCAACAGTTCCTATTTGGAAAAAGGAGGTGTATTCAAATGGAGAGGTTTGGAAGGAGAATTCTGAATTCCTGGACAGGAGGTCAGAGCTTGGTAACAAGGATGTAGCTTGCAGTGGGGAAAAGGCAGAAGTTAAAGACCATAGCAAAAAGCGCTGCTGTGGGACTAAGGTTCGGGTTGATAATGAAGGTAGCCATGACTAATTTCAATGCCAGGGATCAGAGATACTAGATACCAGCTGGTGATTGCAGTTATTTAACATCAGTTTAAAGATTACCTCTCTCTTCCACCATTCCCTTTTCTTTGATGTTATTAAGATTGTATTTAAACTTAGAAGGCAATAACCTTGCCTATTTCTTGAGATATAATGTCATCAATGTTGCTCTTATACTTTTCTCCCTGCTTCTCAGCAACTTAAGAAAAGTAGCGAATTTTCTAAAGATGGTCGGGGAAAGATAGGAAGGGAGAAAGCTAAGAGAATACAGTATACATGCAATGGTCCCGATATTGTTGAGATAACAAAATAACCAATCCTGTCCAGTTTAGTTTTATTGTGAACAAAATGACAACAACATTTAGCATGGTTTTTTATACCAGTTGAGTGCAATTTGGATGCATTTTTACCTCAATTTATAAGAAAATGAGTGTAGTACTTGTAAAGATGCTTGCACCACTTTTCACATTCCAAACATCTCATCAAACTCTACTCTTGATTCCTGAGTACTGGCAGAATGCCCTCAATATGTGCCTAGCAATTCAAAACTTTAATCTCACACTTTAGAAAGAACATGCAAACAAAAGCTAATAGATTCATGAAAGTTGTGCTCTAACTAAAATGCACCAGACAATTGTAACAACTAATCATTGTATATGGGATAGATTTGAATCTGTTCTTGCAGACTGCATTGAACGATATTTAGCTGGATTCTGAGAGCATCAGCATTGCGACCGGGGCAACATATTTTCAAGAGTTTGGCACAATCCCTGCAGCATAAACAAAGATTACTTATCGTCAGACAACAGCACTGATTAAAAATCTAAATGTATTTAAATCACAGTAGCTTTAGCAACTAATTAATGCATTCCCCACAACATAGTCACACTTGAAAAATCATACAACCAGCTATAAGAATTTTACCTTTTTTATCTTTGAGAGTAGAAGTAGAGACTATGATATATCGAACAAGACACATAAGGTCTGGGAGAGGTATACTCAGGATTGTTTTCTCCATGACCAGAAAATGTTCTCTAACACAGGCATAATCTGATTCTGACAAGAATATGAAGTCATCAGCCTGCATATTTGAAAAGTCATATCATAATTTGACATGGTTTATATTTTACTTTACAACAAGCAAAACCAATTCATATATTAGTTTAAATTTTACTTTACCACAAACATGAATTGAATCAATCCGTTGTGTTGACATTTCTCTTGTCACTTTTTTTTTTTACTTTTTATATCTCTTTTCATATTATACCATTTGTTGTATTTCACTATTGTTTTTCACTTCTTCTTCTCTTCCTACTTATATATGCATGTTTCTTTTTTTGCTGCATCGGAAAACTTTATGTTTGTAAAGTTTTAAATATATATTTTTTAATTTATCATGTCTAAAATTTACTTGGATCAAGTAATATTATACTAAGATCTTTAAAATTAAAATAAAAAAATCGAAAATTCAGGTGACCTAGTTTTATGTGAGTAACAAAAAATTAAATAATATGAAAATATTTTATTTGGATTTTTAAAAAAGGGAAGAAAAACTATAGCCTTATTTAGATTCATCGTGTGCCAAACCAACCCTAATCCTTTTCCACTCCTCATCCATCGTGCCAAACCCTAATTTCAATTTCAATCTCAATCCATCGTTGCTATCTGCACTCTTCCATTATTCAACACACTGACACAGCCACAGGTAGCAAGGTTTCCTATCGCTTCATCCACAGTAATGGGAAAGATGTTCGACAAAAAGAAGAAACTAGCTCACGGACATGGACCTCCCAAAGAAGATTCCAACATGCTGGAACAACAAATGGACATTAGGTCCATCATGAAAGATGTCCAAAATTTCAGTAATTCCCATTCCTTGAATGTTTTTGTTAATTCCCATGCGTTGAATGATGTCAAATTAGTATAAGATACTCATAGCATGTTCAGATTCAGCTGCTAATTGATGTATTTCCTTCACTTTGCTTTCTGTTGTTAATCACACTTCGGATATACCTTAAGTGATGCGATTTTTCTGATTTTGCATATTCATTGTTTAGGCTACTCGCATATGGCATGGAAAGAGCGCAAGAAAATTGAAAATAACAAGGTTGTTTCTCTTGGTGGGAAGGTCAGGACTATCCTTGATGTTCTCTTTTCTATATCATGTAAATATAGTATTTTACCAGGATGCTGATGACACAAATTTCATTTTCCCATATGTAGCCCCCTAAGAATCAGAGATTACCTTTAAGTGTGGCACGGCCGATGATGAAGAAGCAAAAGGAGAGGGAGCAGAAAATGCTCCAAGAGGTGAGTAATTGTTAATAGCATCCCATTATAACTTCTCTTTCCACACAATTCATTTTGGCACTAGGAAACTACTTACACAAGCTTCTCCTTAAAACTAATTTTGACTTTAGAATCAATTATACAAGAATTTCCAATCATTACTTAATCTCGTTATTATACTTATCTGTCTCACTTCTGGCTTTTAGAATATGATTCTTGGACGATTTGGGGGGAAGCTTGGTGGTAGCAATAAAAAATCAGTTGGGAAGCACAAGCCTGAGAACAGGGGTCTGAAGGCAAGTGAAGGGCGTTTTAGAAATGGCATACTCGACGTGAAGCATTTGTTAAACTCAGCAGGACCATCAAAAAACCATGATACTAGTAGAACCAGTATGTTTAACTCAGGGAACATGAAAGGAGGTGGGATGAAACATGGTAAAAAAGGTGCTGGTAAGAACCGGCACTGAGTGCATCATTGTGGATAGTGTTTTAGGAAAATAGAGATGAGTCATTTGTCATTGTGTAAGACCTTTATCATAGCATGTTTGCAAGCTTTTCTTCTTCAGAATCAATTTTGACACCAGAATCTATTCACATAAGCTTTTCTCTGTAATTGATTTAACTTTAGAATCAATTATAGAAGAATTTCAAAAAATGCTCTAAATATAGCATGATCTTTACAGTGTTCAACTGTCATCTGATGTAAACATATTTAATGGTAACAAGTCAAATTTTGAGGCCACTTGTGCAGTTGTATTCTTGCTACCACTCTCCACTCTCCCCTGTTATTTACAGCCATAACCATGAACAGTCAAAATCCTGTGTTTACCTTTTTAAATACAACTTGGATTCTGAATTTCAGGTGTTTGCCACATAGATGTGCTCACTCTGCACATCGGTAAGGAAGGCGGTGTTGAATGTTGATTGAACAGTAGTCGTAACCATTAGACATTGGTCCATAATCTCTACCTTGTCAATAATCTCTACTTTGTCGTGAAAATTAAAAAGCGAAATTGTTAGTTCCCACCTCGTTGTGGTAATGGTGAGTAGTAGCCGTAACTCCTAACCATTAGAAGGATGTCAATGATGAATTAGTGAATGTGTGCAACAAGTATTGGTGTTGAGATGGATATTTAGAAACCTTTATGTTGATCTGTGTATAACTGAGTGTTGGAGGAGTTAAAGTATGTAAAACTCCCTCATTTTTATTTTGACCTTGGAGTTGTAGGATGTAGGAAAACGATGGTTTGGCAGCAGTAGTAGATGAAGGAAGAGAAGAGAAAGATGGAATCAACAATGTGATAGTTGAGTATAAAGAATTTGGTGAGGACATTAGTGCTCCAAATAGTGATGTTGGAAACAGTATGCCTGCATTTTTCTAGCAAAGCTATTGAGATATTGTGAGAGATGGCATAACAATATTGTAATTGCTCTGGACACACCTTTTTTTTTTGGGTCAAATGCTCTAGACACGCTTAAGTACTTAACTAATATCCCTGAAGGGACTTCAAAAATTAGAGTTGAATGAACGTTCTTAGATTCTGGACTAGCATACTGAATAACGACCAAAGTATAGTCATTGTACACTTCTAATTCATTGTATTTCTAATACTCGTAGGCAATATGGGACATGTTCCAAGATGTTTCTACCTCCATCTTCACTCATCATCGTAGGCAATATAAGCCTTATTCCAAGATTTTTCCTTCCAAATTCCAATCAAGTGAATCAACCTCATACAAGAACTCATAAAATAAAGTAGGCAATTTTACAAGGCAAGTCAAATGTAACAAAGACTTCAAATCAACCGTCATAGCAACTCAAGCTATATTTTATAGACAATCTTTTCTCCCACCTGGTGACCCTCGTGACCAAGCAAAGGGGGGAAATGATGCAATATTTCAACAATACAACACTACATGTGCAAAGGGAAATAGTTTGCTAAAAACATGTCATGGTCAATATTTCAGGGGCCATATATGTGGCACTAGCACCACTCCCATAGAATCCATGTTAAAAGGCAACCTTAATAAATACTATTATTTAAATTTGTTGCGTAAAATAAGACAAAATGAAATTATTCCAATATACACGATGCAGAATAAAGGATGATATAAGTCAAATTTTGAGCCGCATACCTTACTTTCAGAAGATTAATGGAGGAAAATAAAACAAAAACAAAAATCAAAGGTAGAAGCCAAAAATCTTGGCTTGGTTCACAGTATTACATCCTACAGTGACTCTTCCTCAACCACATTTATCTGAGTGGGATGCTTCCAAATACTTTCAACCAAGTGCATGTTTAGAAGGTTTTCTTCAAGTATTGGGTCTTCTACCTCTACCACATAGGAAGAGATTTCAGAGATATTTCATGCATGCACTACACTGAGTGTGGGCCATTATTGTGTGGACGAGACTCCATGGCATGCCAGGAATGCATTCATATTTATATATGAGAGATTCTGTATATTTTTTGAAAGGGACGATAATTTTAATGACATTGTAAGAGAGCATAAATGAGAGATGAAGACTTACAAATAACTCTAAGTCTCTAACCGATCCAAATTTCATTTATAGAACCACAAGTGTTTCCATAAACACGACAAATGTTTGAACCCCTTAGCAACATGGTTAAGGAACTTACTTATCTGCCAATTTTTCCGGTTAAATACATTTTTATAGTAGAATATAAATTCAATAAATTCGACCTTTGAATTATTCAGTAGATTAAGAGAATATAAAAACTCATTGATACTAACTATTTATCTGAAATATTTTATACATATTAAATAACCATCATGTTAGCATTGATTTGTTAAATTTACAAATAACATATGTTGGCTCAGTTGGTAAAGACAGACCACTTCCTCTTAAAATGTTGTGTGTTTGATTCTCGCAGTCGATGTGGTGACAATGTTAGTAGACAGTTTGTAAGAGCATCTATAAGTAAATTGTTTCTGGAGAGATGTCCTAGCTCGAATCACCTAAACTTTTAGTGATTTTTTTTTTGGTTAATTTACATTCTACAAAATTTGATATGCAAAAAATATTGAGAAGACATTGTTCCTACAATAAGTGGATCCATCTAAAGTTAAAAAAAAAAGAACTCCAGGTACAAAATACTTTCAAAAAAATAAAAAAAAATCACACGTTTTAGGAAAAAGCATTTTAAATCCTAAATTTAAATTCCCTCTATTTTTTATTATTTAGAATTGAATTGTAAGCAAAAATTGAAAGGTTGGAAAACGAGGATGACTAAATACCGAACACATAGCATAGTCACAAACTAGTAGCCAACCACCTCTCTCTTTCCCTCTCATTCATTCTGGCGCGTGCGTGCATCTTCTGCAATCAACAACTACCAAATTACTCACCTCAGGTCAATTCAATTCAACTTCAAGCCACCACTCACTTTTTTTTTTCTTTTTAACAAATACGCTAGTTAATTAATTAATTTAATTTTTTTTATAAACATCCGGTACCCGGTCACCCTTTGAATGACGCAAAATTCGAGATTTAGTCACGATTAAGGCTCTTTATCCATCTCCCAGAGTGTATTGTGTGGGGATCGAATTTGAGAGGTCTTCCCACATACTTAGCCCGCGTTGCCAATTGAACTGTGAGTAATTAATTTAATAATAAAAAATAAAATGGAAATAAAATAATGACCCCTACATTGTTGAACCACTTCCACACCAACCAAACCAAGTTTCAACTTTTTATTTAATAAACAACCAACTAACTCTTCCTCACGCTACCTTTCTCACCTTCTTCTTCTCCTTCTTCTTCCTCATACTCTGTTCTTTCGTAAATATACCAAATCCAATTTCCCCCAATTTCTAGGGTTTCGTTGAAACCCTAACTACCTCTTGCATTCCCGCCAAAATTACCTTCTCATTTTGATTTCTTTCAGGTCTGTCTTCTTTTCCCAATTCTCAATTTTCCTGTATTTTTGCTGAACAGAATGATCCCAAAAAATTAAAAAATCAATGATTGGCTATGGTTGATTGATTGCTTTTAATTATGAGTTCTGGATTGTGTGTTCATTCATTCAATTCAATTTTCTTTCTTTCTTACAATTAAGTTCAAGTGTCCAACCTTAAGCTGATTTTTCATGTTGTTGCTGGTTGATTATGTGGTTATTGCTCACTTGGGAGTAAATTGTGGATGTGGTTATATGAGGAGTTGAATTGTAGTCTTTGTTTGACATGTTAAACCAAAGGATCTTAATTACAATTTCAAGGTGTAACAATGGTAACTTAAGAATCTGACTCACTGTATAATGTGGTTTAATGGTCTCAAGTAGACAATGCTTAGGGTTTATTGAATTTTTTCTTAAAAGTTAGTTCGATACTTCGATTTAACTCTTGCATTTGCTTTGCACATGATAATGCTTATTGGGGAGCTTAAGAACTCTGACTTAGCTGAGGTTATAGGTTTAAAGAAATTTCTGTTTCAAACTTTCAGCTGTGTTCCTCATTTCTGAATTTAAGGATTTTTATTTTTTTTTCTGTCTCTGAGGGTACAGTGACATTGGCTGTTAACTTGTAAATGTTTGATGGTTTGATAAACTTCTTTTTTCTTGTTTAGATTTTCCTTTTTTTTTAAAAGAGTTTGGATACGTATTTTTGTAGATGGAACTTGTTTTCATATATTTGAGTGTACATGATTCACTTGTAAAGCAAGCAACAATTATGAATAGTTCAGAGATATATAATTCTTATGCACATGAGGCCCTATATCTTGAAACATTAGACGTTGTGACTTTGAGTCGATGGCCATGGTTAAAGTCTTGAAAGGGAGAAATGTCTTGAACAGACAAAGGATCAAGTCCAGTGACTTGAAAGATATGAGTATCAGTTTCATTTGCAGATACCTTTGTGACTTGGGCTATCCTTATTTGAGTAAACAAAGATTAGGAGGCAGAGATTTTGGGATGAAAATCACTTCACGTTTGCTTGTTACAACAAAAATATGTGGAAGCAGAAAGTGGTGGGCAACTTATAGCCCATCCTATTGAAGAAAAATTAGTTCAAGAAGATTTTCCATCCTGCCTAGCAACACGGAATTAAAATCAAAATCCTTTATGTTTGACTCCATTTTCTCTCCCCTCCTCATTTTCCACCTCTCAAATATGTATAACCTAAACCAAAGCCAGCTGAATGTGTTGCTGTTTTCTTTATTAACCTATTGAATTTTGCTTAAATCCCAGTTATTTAACTATCTTTTACATCATCAGTAGTTAGTGAAATCTATAAAGGCAAAATTTATCTTGCAATTTTAGCTTATACCACCTGCTTATGCATCAAGTAGTAAACCAGAAGTATTACTTGTCAATATATTTCACTGTATGAAGATGCATAGAGTAGTCACATGATGTGCTGATGAAAAGATTATAGTGAAAAATGATAGAAAGAATTTTAAATAAATTCCAGATGCACAGTACTTATTCTCAACATCTTTTACCAGTTTCCTTTTACCCATCGACTTCACTATGTCAAGCTTGGAGGAGCCACTTGGCCTTGACAAGTTGCCAAGCATGAGTACCATAGATAGAATCCAGAGGTTCTCATCTGGTGCTTGCTGCCGTCCCAGTGTAGATAATTTGGGTATGGGAAACTGCTTTATTGATGGAAGAAGCTGCAGTACATCTAACAGCTGCAAGTGAGTTGATTTTCCAATTTATTGCAAGTTGACACTTCTGCATTTATTTATTTTTCATTGAACTTCTTTTTGTCCTACTTTACATTGCATTGGCTTCTGTCACATGTTTTTTAATCAATTATCTCCCACATCTATAACTAACCTTAAGGCTATCTTTCATGCAGTGAAGATAATGAAGAGTACACAGCAGAGACATTCCCTTGGAAAAGGCAAACCAGGAACGGGTCTAGAGGTGATTCTTCAAGTCAAAAGACTATGACCATCAGGAGGAACTCAATGAAATCTGGAATGATTGATAATTCATTGCACACCCCTGGTTACCAGTATAGTCCAAAGCACAATAACAAAGAAACACAAGATATGGCATATAAGGTAACGTAATGACTGCATTACTTTCTTTTCACAATTTTTTTTCACAGCTTTTAAATTAGTTATTCACGTGGTGCATCTTTTTGTGTCTCCAAAGTTTTTATATTACAAATTTTAAGCTTTCTCTTGTTGGTTGATTTCATCATATTTCTTTGGCCTGTAAGTCACATTTAAAATTTTTATTTGGGCAATGCAGTTTATGAATGGTATGCCAAAGTTTGTAAAGATAGTTGAAGTTGGTCCAAGGGATGGCTTACAAAATGAGAAGAACATTGTACCGACATCTGTAAAGATTGAATTGATTCATAGACTAGCATCTTCTGGTTTATCTGTTATTGAGGCTACTAGTTTTGTATCTCCCAAGTGGGTCCCACAGGTATTATGGCTTTACCATATTCATTTAGTTGATATTGATATTATGAATGATTGACATGTTAAACTTTCTTCAAGGAATATTTACATGATATTAGTTATCAATTCCCTTAAAAAAAAGTTAAATGTCATTTTCTGTTCTATAAACTGAACTAGTTGATTTTCTTCAAAATAATTCCCCTGCTTTCTATTTGTGCTTGAGACAAATGAATATTTATATTTTCACCCTTTTCTTTTCGTCCAAATTAATTCCCCACAAAACCACTCATTCTAAACGACCCTACCCACTTGGTGCACAGTTTTAGTCTACCTGTCCATTTTTTAAGATTTGATGACAACTACAGTTGTTATCCTTTCTTAATCTTAACCAACTTGTTTCCTGTGTGATTTGAGATTTACCTGCTTGAATTTCATTCTATCTCTTTATGTTTCAGTTGGCTGATGCAAAGGATGTAATGCAAGCAGTTAAAAACCTGGGAGGCATCAGATTGCCAGTTCTGACCCCTAATTTAAAGGTGCAAATGTCTAAAAAAACTATAAATGTTGCAGATTTTACATTCAGATATCTCATATGTTTCATTTATAGGGTTTTGAAGCTGCTATAGCTGCTGGTGCTAGAGAAATAGCTGTTTTTGCAGCAGCCTCTGAATCTTTCTCAAAATCAAACATCAATTGTAGTATTGAAGAGAGCCTTGCTCGCTATCGAGCTGTCACAAGTGCTGCTAAAGAGCTCTCAATTCCTGTTCGAGGGTATGTCTTTTGTTTTTTCCTTCATTATTCTAAGCATCCATGAAATACTCTTCACTTCAGTATATTTGCAAGTTTGCGTTTAAGCCAGACTGGAAATTCCAATAGATTTTGATTTCGATATTTTGTACAGGATTTCCCTGCAATTTCTCCTTTGTTTTAGGGTAGAACCTGTAAATTAATTGAACAAGTTATCTTCAATTGATGGATTTTCTACATGTTCTGTTCTGGGGAAGCAATATTTTTGTATTGTAACGGTTTTTTTCATTGTGAAACCTAGCTGAACTTATTTACTTATATATTGCTGACTCTAATCTGTACTTGAAGCATGGATTACACATAATCATCATTTTATCATTTTCTGAAGTTTCAATTTCATCATTAAGAATGACTGCAGTGATTGAGTGCAACTTTAAGCTAAGAGTAGACCTAGAAATGGTTTTATATCTTCAACAGTTACCATAGTTGAGATCCCTGGTCCTTATCAGTCAATTAAAAAGTATGTAATCAGCTTTTTATACCCTTCTCCATTGTATTTTATTACTTTTCAAACCAGTGCAAGAACCGATACAGATGTTCAACCATGGGAAGTTTAAAAAGAGAAATTTTAATTATATACATTTTAACTTAAACATTTCAAATATGATAAACCTATTGACTAAAGTATTACCAATACGTATAAAACAATCAATAATATTTATGAAATTTTCTTTATGCCATACATTAAATAGTTTTTACAATTTATAGAAAGATATATTGTTAGCTGAAAAAGCAGTTTTTTTTGTAACGATTAGAAGTCAACTAATAGAAACAACATAGTTTAATCAAAGGTGAAAAAAATGTTATAAGCTGTTCTTGCATACTATTCACTCAATTATTTAGTTTTTGTTTATTCTTGTTCCCCGTCTTTCTTAAGTCTTAACAATTGAATGCCAAACAAAATCTAAAATTTGTTCAATATTAAATACTCTGTATAAGTGATAAGTTATCTATTTTATTAGAAGACTTCGTAAAACTTATATTTTATTTACAAGGGTAGGGAAACTGGAGAGTTATACTCAGTTACTTACACTCATGTGCACACATTGTTGGAGACGTGCACGAGGACTAGAGATGTTGTATAATTTTATTGATTTGAGGGAAAATTTTCTTGCTTCACTGTGATTGGTGATGATGTTGCGATTGGAACATTTTTTTTCCTTCCTAACCTTTATTCCCATTGCTGTACCATTTGATCCTAGATTACACGAAATATTTTTCAATATCAGTCTAAAGATCTATATTTGTATTGTTTTATTTTTTTTTTTACTTTTTTTAGACAGTTACTTTAAACTAAGTTAATTTTTAGTATCAGTGAAGACTCTTCATGGTATTGTTTGTAAGGAAACCAGGTCAAGCCGTCAAGGTCTGACTGTTAGACAAGTGAAAGTGCCAGACATTGTAAATTTTAGGAAAGAGAAATTCGGCTTCCCTTGATCTCTTCTGCTTATCAGTTCTCTTTATTGAAATTTCATAGGTATGTATCATGTGTCGCTGGATGCCCAGTGGAAGGACCAGTCCCTCCTTCACAAGTGGCTTATGTGGCTAAAGAATTATATGATATGGGTTGCTTTGAAATCTCCCTTGGTGACACAATTGGAGTCGGCACACCAGGTAATGAGTTAGATGACATTATATTTTATAAAAAATAAGGGCAGATTTGGTTTGAGAAAACATTAATTTGTTTTTATTTCTTATTTTCACTAATAGTTATAAAAATGTCGCTTTATTTTACAAATTTCTGCTTTCAAATATTTGTATAAAAATGGTGAAAACAACATATATTTTATTTTCTCCTTTTCCTGTACAAGTATTTGAAAGTAGAAAACAAAGTGAAAATAAGGTAGTATTTTTTTAATTATCATTGAAAATTGGAAATCAAAACTGAAAACATTTTCTCAAATCAAATAGGCCCTCAGCTATCCATGTTTGATCCAACACTGATCTAGTGAAGTACTGTCCTTTTGTGATATAGACAAGTTGCTCTATTCTTGTGTAGGTTTTTCCAAATGCAAGCATGATAATTTAGGGTTCTTTATTCTTCAGTGCTCCTTTGTTTTTTTATTCTAATTAACCAACTTCAAATGTAAGGAAGATTCAAATCTTGGTTGATAATCTACAAGAATTTGCTTTAAAGATATTCGTCCACTTTTGTAGTATAGCGCTCGGCAATATCTCATAATTGTTTGACATATTTTCTTAATTTTCATCACCACATCTTTCGCTGAACCTCATATTTGACTGCTGATATTTGTCCCCATTTGTTTCCTAATGCTTTACAGCAAAGCATTAAGTGTCAAATCTTGGAAATATTGGGGGATAAATGTCAAACTTTGTTCTTTACCTCTTAACCATGAATTTCTCACTGAGAATTTGCTATTTCTGTTGTGATTAGGAACTGTAGTTCCAATGCTTTTGGCAGTAATGGCTGTTGTACCGATAGATAAACTTGCCGTCCACTTCCATGACACATACGGGCAATCCCTTCCAAATATTCTTGTGTCTCTCCAAGTAAGTCAACAAGCCACATCTTGAAGTTTTTATTTGTTTGTCCATTCATGCATACAATTTATTGAGCTTGCCTCTTTTAGACATGCAACTGAACCACCATTGTACAATTACAAGCAATGGAAATTCTTCACCATCCATGAACACCTTTTTTCGATAGAACAGGGCCTGCATTTTATCTCTTGGCTGTCACAGTTATTAATGGACATCATTAATTTGTATATGTACAGATGGGGATTAGTGCAGTGGATTCTTCAGTCTCTGGTCTAGGTGGCTGTCCATATGCTAAGGGAGCTTCAGGAAATGTAGCTACTGAAGATGTTGTGTACATGCTGAATGGGCTTGGTGTGAAGACAAATGTTGATCTGGGAAAGCTCTTGTCAGCCGGGGACTTCATCAGCAAGCATCTGGGCCGCCCATCTGGCTCAAAGACTGCCGTCGCCTTAGGCCGAGTCACATCTGATGCTTCCAAGATATGATAATGTATTGTACCATAAAAATATATATAAATAGGTGCTTCAAGCAATGACAGGTCATTCTATATGTATATTTCTTTTCTTTTCTTTTTTTCCTTTTTCTGCATAATTATATGAGAGGAATAAATTGCCCACTCCTGTGGATGAGTTGGGAAGAGAGATGTAATGGCTGTAATCTGCCAATAGCAATATCAATAGCAAGTGCAAGCTTCTCATTTGAATTAAAGCTTGCAATTTTTTCCTTGTTTCAGCCATCGTGCATTTGTTGTATAATGTATATCTGTTTGGCTATACGCATGACTAGTTTAACTCTTAACCTAAACAGAACAGAGGAAATAATGTTCACACTTAACTAAACTTTATTTACCTGCATTTTGAGGGTTATGGGGAATGGCGATTAAGAAATTTTATCATTTTGCAGGGTTATCCTGTCCAACTACCATCGTTTCTGCTTTTCATTAATTCATATGCAATGTAAAGTGGTTGTCCAGCTAGTTGGACGCAATGTTTAAGCATGACTGCTATCAGTGTTTGGATTCACTATTAAATATTCTAAAATCACTTCTCCACCCTTAAAAGCTATTTTTAACAGCTTCTCCAAAATCATTTCTCTCTCTAATGTGAAAATCTACCCATTTTCTAAACACTACAAAAGCAATGTAGTTTGGTCATGTTTGAGCCTTTTAATGTGATTCTAATATGTTCAACTGCAGAACATTTGTTGCTGGAAAATCTAGTTTTGTTGCATATTTTATGGAAAAATTCTTAAACCAAGCATTTACTTTGCAATACTTTTGCATGCATGTTTGGATTAAAGTTTGTTCAGCTCCAACTTATGGTGCATAGTTATCAATGTGATAATGCAATTGCAACTTTTTCTGGAAGGAACAATTTTTCAGTTTAGCTTTCTACCAGAAAAACAAACCCTCAGACAATCAATTTATAGGCTTGTTGCTTCATTAACCTGCATTGAAACTCTAATTAACAGAGAATCGAACATATACTTAGCTCTTAGAAATTTGTCTTTAATCATGGTGTTTTATTCATATGGAACCGAAATCATGATATTGTGTTTAATTACTTTATTAAATCTTACATTGTCTAGAGATATGTCTAATGATGTACTTATAAGTTATAAATGACATGACAATCCGATTTTTCTCTGTTTTCCCCCTATAATGCCATGAAGTTATACTCGTAGAAGTAGAAGAAAAGGATAGTATGAGAATGAGAATAAGCCTAAAATTAAAAGCTTTGATAACCTTTCAGTAGAAGCATTTGAACCGTGGCTTTGACCAGTAGAAAAAGGCACCAAAAGCATACACCAAAGTAAGAAAGAGACATTGATTATTTTGCTTGTGCAACAATTTAATTCCTGGCCTTAATGATGGCCCTTGTGTAATGAACGAATTGTCTCACTCCTTTTTTTTCAATCTGCTTGTAATTCACAGTCAAAAGATCAAAGCTTTTTAACACCCTCAGAAAATGATCGCCTAGCTCCCTTCACAACCTCAACTTTGATGGTGGTGGGTGTCCCTCATCATGATACAAGTTTACCTTTGATAATGCCACCATAATTAAAGCTTTGTGACTTGTGAGTGTTATACAGATGTAGTAATTTATATGACATGCATGGTAAGTATATTGAATTGAGACATAAATGCATATGCATGACGATATTTTGTTTCAAAATCTGCATTGTATTTAATAGGATGTGACATAATCACACAATGACCCAATTTGAGACTCACTTTCCCAAAAGAACGTGACACCTTAACAGGCACACATATGATACATCTCCTCCATTAATGTTGAATTTACTGCACCTGCTTCTTTTATACAACAAATTCATTTGTGCCAGTTGTGAATAACCATTTAGCTGTGTTGTGTACCTTATTAAAGTGGGGAACATATCTTTTGGTATAAAAAAATTAGGGCGAGAATATGATGCATCAATCCAAGATAGAAAAAATTGTTAGACTCAAAAAAAACATAGATTAGATTTACATTTACATCGTCCTAAATGAACAAATTCAGCCTCAAATCTACAACCTCAACCTCTCAGATACAAGACCATGGTTACTATGCCAACAAAATTAACAATAAAATGTCAACCTTGCTAGTTTGTTCCCATTTTTAATAGTTACTTATTCCTCACATCCTTGCCACTACAGGTAAATGATTAAATGAAGATGCTTGTTACAAAAATTCATGTCTCTACTTTAAAAAAAGTTAATAAATAAACAAAATAAGAGGCAATTTTGAAGGAAAAAAGTATGTAATCTACAAAAGTAGATTTCTCAAAATATTCTACCAAGGTTTTGGGGTCAAAATCTAAGAGGGCCCTTCCATGAGATGGGGCGACAATAAAATAAAAAAGTTTCCACAACCTAAAGGTATGAGCTTTTTTTCCCTTATGTAAAGTGAATAAAGACAACATGATTCATTGTTAGAAAAAGATCCATGAATTCACTGTCCTCATTTTGATGGCCTATTTATCAAATCCCCACATGTTTGACCAATTTCTTTTTTTATTGTTCTTCATCTGAACTTTATAACTGACAGAGAAGCACTATATTTTGTTCAATAAATGTGCAGTTATCTTGTCACTTAAGAAGTAGGAACAAAGCTCGACGCTAGAATAGGACTAATATAGCCAGGGATAGCATAGAATATACAGTAGATGCACCAAACGAAAAGGGTAATCAAAGATGATCAGACATGAAATTAACTTTCCGATTAACACTACTTTATTTACTCCGAGCAACAATGTATTTACAATATGGGAAATGAGAAATGTTAATATACTCTTTTTTTATAACAACAATAAAGAAAAAAGACAGAAAAAACTACGGTTTTAAGAAAGTCACACCGAGCGCATCTGCCTGCAAGATGGGTATAGCCTCAGGTAAAGGAGAGCTCCAAACATTGAAAGCACTCGCATTGGTTATGCTCTTTTGGATACCATCTTCGACACATTATTTATTATTTATATGATTTATTTATTTTTAACATATAAACACGTTTTTTTAAATGTGATTAATTTACAAGACCTAATGGTGACTTTTAAAAAAATAAACTATTTGATTTGTGGATTCACCAATCTATTGCCTTGGCACTTTGATGATTCGCCTCACAAAATTTGATTTGTGTGTTTGTGAGTTGAGTTTTGAAGTGGAGTGAAAGAAAAGGGGAGGCTTATGAAAAATTCTTCCATTGTTTTGGAGAGTTTAAAAAGGGAAATGACTTGATGTATTTATAAAACTCCTCTAAGACCCTTCAAAACTCTCTTATTTATATATTTTAGTATTTTTGAATTTGAAACTTCCAAACAAGGGAGAAGCTTAACCCCCCCCCCTCTAAAAACTCTCAAACACACCCTTAGAGATCAAAACTTGTGAGGCTAAGATAGAGTCCATTTGAATTTCAGGTTCAGTTTTTATTAAGTAGGTTAATTAAGGGAGGAAAAAGTACAAAATCAATGATAAAGGCTAAGAAAAGCATAAAGGCTTCATAGCCAACATTTAGAGTAAGACTACATAATACATTGACTACATAATACTTTTGTTCTGCACAAAGTATAATAGGTTGTATGATTTGGATATGGATTAAAATAGGATAGCATGAAATAAAATGTGGTAGAATCCATTATATACATTTCTCTGTTCACTTCTAATGTGAGAGAAAGGGTACTTGAAATAATGATATTCTTTTTTTTTTATAACATAAGGGAGCCAAAGCCTATGATATTTTTATTCTATTCTATTTGGTTTCACATCATTCTACATGGTCTACTTTATTAAATGTTCCACTTTCCAGCAAATATCCACATAAAACCTGTTCGAATTCATAGCAGCATGCATCACCCTGATCTCCCAACAGATGCAAGAAATATCCCTCCTTTCCCTTTCTCTGGTCCATAGTTGTTTCCCAAGTAAAAAAGGGGCTCTGAAATCTGCATCCAAACAATCTCTGCACAATATTTATTTTGCATTAAAGCACTGAACCCTATGCATATTGACTCACACCTCACCTCTAATTGACTATCCTCATAATTTTCAGAGCACAGACATCAAGGTTACCACCACATCCAATTAAAAAACAGACATTCCCCACACAACTCTAGCCAAAACTGCCATTCAGTGCCAAAAGGAGGAAAAAGGAAACCACATTTCACCTTTCTCTGAGTTTTCTTTCTTTGGTTTTTGCTTGGTTAACCCCCTTTTGAATCAGATCCAAAAAGAACCTTGCTTTCTTTTTGTTCTTTATGCATGATCTGTTTGTTCTGTTCATTGAGACAATGAGACTGATGGGTTGGGCTTATTACTTCTCTCTCCTACTCTTGGTTCTGTTTCTGTTCCAATGCCAAAGCTCCTCCACTACTGCACATGGTTCTGTGAAATTTCAAAACTTTGAAACTGGGTCTATGTCAAAGCTTGGTCCTACTCAAGGTAAAGAAGGCTTGAGACAGAACACAGGTGAAGGAGGTAATGAAGATGTTTTTGGTGATGAGAAAAGGAAAATCTACACTGGTCCTAATCCTTTGCATAACAGATAAGTGGACAATTATTCAGAGGTTGACCTTTTATGTACATAGTTTTCTTCCTACTCTCTCATCAGCTTTTTGGGAGTTTTCAGTTCCACTTCTTTACATGTTCTTTCCTCCTTCTTTCTTCATTTTGTTGTTGATTTTTTATAACTTTCTTCAGATGTATTGTGCATTAGAATGTTGCTTTTTGTGACAAGTAACAACCCAAGATCAATTAACAATTTTGACTTCTGAGCAATTTGTTTGGATTAATGTTTAATCACAATGCTATCTTTAATTTGCAATAAATGGGAAGATATGACAGAACTGAAGAGATGTATCATTCCTTGTTGTAGTGACTGTTTGTCTAATCTCTTTTGTCAATTTTTTTTAAACAAAATTTCCCTGCATTCATATATGAAATTTCAATTTATGAAAGAACTAGTTCCCTCTTGAGTTTACAATGTTACATGCCAAGGCAAGGTAAGGTTAGAGGTGAAGTGGTTTGGTAAGGATTCATAATTAGGAATGTATTAGTTGAACAATGGTGCTTACATGAAAATCTTGTAGCATGTTGGCTCTTTCAGAGTTTCAGTCTTTCTTGTTATGATGATGGAATTAATCTCGTATATTCGTGAACCAACAAAATAAAAGTCAACTTCAATGGTTGTTCGAATCGGTTATCCGTACTCCAACAAATCGGATGATTGATAAAGGGAAATGGCTTGTTCACACATATACACCCTCTAGAGAGGGATGAGAAGAGAATAGAAAAGAAAAAATTGAGAGACATCAGACATGATGTGTACTGTGATAAGAAAAGTGAAGAGGAATAAATAAGAGAAAACAAGTTGAAATAAGATAGAAAAATGTAGAGTGTGAACGTACCGATGTGGACACTAATGTTTTCTTTACACTTTATTTTAGTGGAAAATAGGTGGAGGAGAAGATAGATAGAAATAAAAATAAAAGGAAAATATGAGATGTGATATGTATTATTATAGAAAAAGATGAAAGAGAAATAAACAAAATTTCCGTTAAAAAAAAAAGAAACAAAATTTAGTGAAAATAAAGTGAAAAAATATGAGTGTGAATAGATCATTACTCCCCCCGTTCCTAAATAACTAATACTATTTTGGTTCTTTTTTTGTTTCTATTTAACTGATACTTTTACAATTCCAAGAGAGCATTAATTCTACTTTATCAATTTGCCATTTATTTATTGGTGGTAGGAAAATTAAAAATGTAAAATTGATAAGAGAGATAAAAGGTATAATAGGAAGTTAGATAGTAATTTTAGTAAAACAAGAATATTAATTGCTACTTCTTAATACTTGTGCAACAACCTTAAAGTATCAGTTACTCCCTCCGGTCCTATTTATAAGCATGAAAGAGAAGAAAAATCTTGGTCCTTTTTATAAGAATCAAATGAAAGTTTGAGCTATATTAATTATTTTTTTCCAATGATGCCCTTATTAATTCTAACTTGTAAAATGTGTCTCATTAATTATTATTTCTCTTTCCCACTTTCCAACACTAATAATAAAGGGTAATTTTGGAAGTTTATTTTGATTCAAGACATATTTAATGCATTTTATCTAGTTTAACTACATTTCTTAAACTATGTGAATTTTTTTTTTGCTGCTTATAAATAGGACCGGAGGGAGTATATAGGAACGGAGGAAGCACTTTTTATTTAAGAATTTGCTAATTGAGGGAATGAGAGGGTAGAGATTTTAATTTTTATGAAATGGAGGGGAAGGGTGAAGAGAGGTTTTAATTCTTAGGGAGTAGTTATTTGGACCCCACATCCATTTGAACGCACCCTTTAAAGTGCAAAAACACTTAAATGTCATTACTTACGCACTTTCAAAGTGCGACCATAACGCACTTTAGATGTGCGTCCATAACGCATTTTGAAAAGTGCGTAGGTAACGCACTTTCAAAACACTTTCAAAATGCTATCGAAAATTGGAAATGAGGTACGAATAGATGTCAGGGGTCCGAATAACAATTACCTAATTTTGTTAAGATGTCGGGGGTATAGATGCCAGGAAAACCAGCACCCGCGGGCCCCAACCCGAAATTTCGGGCGAAACACGATTTTTTTGGGTTTGAGTTTCACACGAATTTTAAAACCTGTTTGGGTTCGGGTGTGAGATTGATTAAACTCGCACCCCAACTCAAACTCGAAGTCTTATGCATGTAAATACCGGGCCTTATTTATATTATTAAAGTTACTAAGTAGGGTTTTCTTTAACGTAAAAAATATTCATAAATTGTGTTGTTTATCAGCTTATGTTCATGAACTATATTTTCCCCTTTGTATTAGAAAGATGATGAGGTTTAATCAACTTATGTTCATGTTATTCTCTTACGTATATGTTGTTTCTGGGTCGGGTTTTTGGATTTTTCGCGGGTTCGGTGCTCACATTAGATTTTGGATTTGGGTTCGGGTAATCCGAAACCCAGGGATTTGAATTTAACTTTTGCACTCATATTGAGTTGGAGTTTGAGTTTGGGTTTAAGTGTTAAGTTTGGGTTCGGGTGTGAGAATGGTTAAACCCGTACCTACGAGGCCCGTTGCTAACCCTAGCTGGGAGGAAATTGGAGGACAAAAATTTCTTCTTGTTTATATTAATTTAATTTATAATAATATAAATAAGATAAGACCACATAATTTAATTTACAATATAAATAAGAAAAAATTCCATCAACTAATATTTTTTTTTTAGGGAATCAACTAATATAAAAAGAACGTAAAAAAAACTAATATAAAAAGAACTCTATTTAATTTTTAATACTGATATCAATAAAGAAGAGTTGTTTTCACTCTACCTTATTTTTCTAAAGATCTCATATTGTTTTAAAAATAAAAATAAAAATCCAATTTTTTAAAGATCTTATCTTTTTTTAAATGAAAATCTTATTCCATCTTGTTTTTAAAAGTAACATAGTCTAACTAAGTTTTTAACATATTCTGTAGTGATTTTAAATATTAAAAATTGTATTTGATAGGATATTTTTCTTTTTTATTATATACGAATTTTTTTTCGAACGTATATATAAGAAATAAATTTAATATCGATATTAAGAAAGGAGACTTATTTTTACTATACCTTTATTATTTTAAAGATCTTTTCTTGAACAAAATCAATTTTTTAAAGATATCACCTCTGTTAACGATGCCATCTTGTTTTTAAATAAAAATCCAATTCCATCTTGTTTTTAAAAATAACACAATCTACTTAAATTTTTAACATATTTTTATCTTGTGATTTTAAATATTAAAAATTGTATCCGAAGTTTATATATTTGATATGATATTAAGAGGTTGTGGTAAACCCAATCTCTATCATTCTTCCTGTCTAATGGCTGCACTTTGTGGTGTATAGCACCTCTCATTCTGGAATTGAGTGTTGTGTTCCACATGGTAGGCCATTTTCTCCTCTTGATCCAATTTTGTTTTCAATTTTTGCAATATGTTGTTATGATCATCATAATAATTTCAATTTTTTTAATACACACATAGGGTCGACCAAAACCAAATAAAATAGAGAAGAGGACCAAGCACCAATGCCTTCCTCCCACCCAACCTTACCCTTGGCTTCTTTGGGCCCGATTGGTGGCCAGGACAAGATAGGATAGGACAGGATAATAATCATATCATGTTGTTATATGTTGTTTGTTGCGCCAGCAGGATAGGATAACACTATCCTGTCTCCTATCCTATCCTGTCAATCATGTGTAAAAGTTATCCTGAGGGGAGAGCTAGGATAGAACAGGATAGGATACCAGTTATATATTTTATTTCAGTATCATAACTCCAAATTAATTTATTTTAATATTATATAATTAATAATAATATTAATTAATAAATGTAAAATATTAATTTAACTAAAATAAAAAATAAATAAAATTATTATTCATAAATAGTAAAATAGACTACTCACTTACAAATACTAATTTATTAATAATAATAGACTAATTTAATATTTCCATCTCCTACTATTTAAAAATTATTTATCTACTTATATAATAATTTAAATATAAAATATTTTTGAAATAATAATATTTTTAATTTAGTTAATTTTTATTGTTTATCACGTGTCACAACTAAGTGAAAACCATTGATTACAAATATTGATTTTTTAATAGTAATAGATTAATTTTTTATTTTCATCTCCTATTATTTAAAACTACTTATCTACTTGTATAATAATTTATAATTAAAACATAAAGTACTTTTGAAATAATAATATTCTTAATTTAGTTAATTTTTATTGTTAATTATCACGTGTCACAACTAAGTGAAAACCAATTGGTTAACTGCATAATTTTATTTGAAATATAGGTTATCTTCAAAAAAAAAAGAGACTAATTAATAAAATTTAAATTAATTTTATTTATTTTAAAATATAGACGCATTCATGAAAATGTAAATGAATTAAATTTAATAGAATGATCAATTTTAAATATATTTTTTATTCAAATATAAATCTGATACATTTTTCCTTACCATATCTTGTCTTTATCATGTGCACCTCAAACACAGGATATGATAAGAGTCTATCCTGCTCTTATCCTATCCTGTTGCTATCCTGTTCACATATCATATCCTATCATATCCTATCCTGACCACCAAACGGGCCCTTTATTTCAATCGCGGCGACAACGCAAACTACAAGCAATACAAGCAGCATACCTTTTGCAGTATATCAGATCCTAACAAAACCTACATAAGAAGTATTCCAGAGTTGGCGGATACAAGTCTATTGACTGTACAATATGGTTGGTGCCTTTTGCGTAAATATATGAGGATATCTGCGGTTTCCAATATATTTTTTTGGAATCCTTCTAACCTCGAGAAAATAAACCTCCCAAACTTAAACCAATTTTTGGGAATTACTAATTGCATTTTTTCGTGTTCTCCGACTGCAACGGATCAAATTTGCTTCATATTTTTATTCTCATACCACGTTGGTCGAGATCAGAAAATACTATTCTGTAAACTTGGAGATTGTCAATGGTCTGAAGTGGAATATTCCGAGGACAGCGGTGAATTGCACGATCTAGTTAACCCGGTTTACTGTAATGGTTGCTTGTATGCAAAGTCCTATTATTCAGGTGTTCTAGGGGTAATAAAGAAGCTCGAACCAAGTGGCTTTGAAATAAACAGTGCACATGTTTTCTTGCCGCCTCCTCCAAATACTTCCTTCAAGCGTAGAAGTTGGTTGTTAGAATCTAACAACGAATTATATTATATTCAAATTACTTTTGAAGGTGATGTTATTATTTTTGTTACGGTTCACAAATTAGATTTTTCTCATATGAGGTGGGAAAAGGTAAAAAGCATGCTAGACAAAGTGTTCTTCTTATCAAACGATGGTTTACCTTTTGCTTGTCAAGCAATTCATCCTGAAACTGAAGGAGGACGTATTTATTTTACCTTGAAGAACAAAAAGTTTGTTCACATATACAACATTGAAGACAATAGTCATATGATTTGTCACGCTTTCTCTAATTTACCAACAGAATTGTCCAGCTCATTCTGGTTTAAACCAGATCTAAGGTATGAAGTTTTCCAATTGATTTTCATAGACTTCAGAATTGATTTGAATTGACATGTCGAAACAATATTATATTCATGTTGTGTAGGATGACATTTTCACTCCAAGAAGAAAGAGAAAAAACACAAACTAGAGGGGAGAAAAGTAGTCTTATAGTCCATTCAGATAAGACAAGGGATATAGCTACTAACTCTTGTGCATTTCCTTTTGAAGAACTGAATTTTGACATAATCGGAGAGGTTGCAAGATGTCTTAATGTACTAGATTATATGCATTTCCGAGCTACTAACAACTTCTTCCGTTTAAGAGCACCACCACTTCAATGGAGGTCACTTTCTTACCCTTCGATGTCAAGTTTTGATGATCTTTCACTCTCTCCCTTATTTGTTTTCTTTGAGAAAGAAAATATCTTAACCTTTGTGCATCCAAAGCATGAGATCAAGTATAAATATAGCATTAATTTGCCCGAAGATATTCAAGGAGATTGTGAAATTTGCTACTCAAAAGATGGCTGGCTATTACTGGCGGTAGACACAACTTCTAACATGTTCTTCAATCCCTTTACAAGAGAAGTGAAACAACTCGCGTATGGACCTGCGCCAGAACAAAAAGTAAGGAATACAAAGTGTGTAGGAATTTCACATCCCCCAACCTCTACAGAATGTGTAGTAGTTGAACTCCATAAAGATTTATTCAACAATTCAGATTCAGATTCAGATTCATGTGACATGATAGTATACACCACTTGCATTGAGAAGGAGAACTGGGAAGAATCTGAATTTGAAAACTTTAACTTTTGTCTTTCCAAGATCAGCCCTTGTTTTCATAATGAAGTATTCTATTGTCTTAGCGGCAAAGGAAAGTTGGGAATTCTTCAAGAAGTAGTAGAAGAAGACAAAATTTGGAAAGAATGTGAGAAGCCTGACGCTCCATGCATCGACTACTACAGGTGCTTTCTAGTAGAATGCAATGGTAGTCTCATGACGGTATTTGAAGGTGCTTTTGAAAACTGGGTTCAAGTTTTCAAGTTGGATAAATCTGAAATGATATGGACTAGAGTTGAAAATCTTGAAAATCATATGATTTTCGTTGGTGATCAATCATTTTCTGCGGTGGCCAACTTTCCTGGAATGGAAAATAAAATATATTTTCCAAGATTTTATCGCCAAAATATTGTATTTTATTCATTAGAAACCAAAAACTACCATACATTTGGAAGTTCTGACCTGGTGAATTTTCATTGTATGAAAGAACTATTTAACAGTAGTTGGATTCAGCCAAGGTGGCGAGTGCTATAATAAGTTGGACAAGTTCAACAATTTATTTGGAATACAATAATTATTTTCAATTATCATTTGAAAATCCTGTTGAATAGATCTATAAATATGCTTATTTAGAAAATGAAGAAACTAAAAATATTATGAAGAATTTTTTTTTTATATAAATACTTTTTACGGAGAATATAGAAATACTTTGTTTACATGTATACAAATCATTTTAAATATCTCTATTTTTAGATTTTACGTAAATTTATAATAAAGTTTAAACTCATTTTTTCGAAAAATATGTCTCAAAATATCATACTAATTTAAATTATACTATGATCCATAAAAATTTATGGTACATGGATTTCAAATGAAACTGGTTATCGTATAGTACTCATTTAATTTCTTGCCAAAACACGGTCTAAATTTATACCTCCTTTGTTGGTTCATTATTTTATGGTGTCAACTATGGCGCATTACTTTAATAAGTGATGATTAGTATTTTCCGATGTATCATAAAGAGTAAAATACACTCACCTCCCTCAAGATTTGTAAGAATGACACTCCACCCCATTCTTTTTTTAAATCTACACTTCACCCCATTTTTTATAAAGGAAAAATTTAGTGACGAAAACAAATTCGTCACTAATAAAAAATAATTACTAATTAGTTAAAATTTAAATAAGTTTAATGCATATACACTATCATACATTAATTTATGAAAATAATTTTACTGAATTAAATTTAAAAAAACAATCCACTCTGTCTGTTAAGTCCACGTCCCATCTGTCTCCAAATTATATTTCTCACCACAAACGGTCACCACCAAGCCTTTGCTCCCTTTAACACGACGGCCACTGTCCCAGACTGTGAAACCCCATGGCACCACCATGCATCAAAGTTTTGTTGCGACCTGAACCACAGAACGTGAATCGCACATTCCCAAAGCTACCTGTTCAACTACTTCTTGTGAACTTCACCCCCTTTAAGTTGCGAGCGAACGCTCTGTTGGTTTAAGATGTCGTTGGATTTTGTTAAAAACGGTGCTCCACCGCATCGTTGGGTTCTAATAACCTCTGATCCACTTCATATTTCTTAATTTTGTTTCTCTATTTTCTTCACCCATTTGTCTTGCTTTTTGGGTCTACAATCCAATTTTCAAAATTTGAGGTATAAAGAGATTATTTTTATTAAAATTGAATTATTACCAAATATGAAAACACAAGCATGTTTCCCTATGTTCGAGATATGGTTTGTATACCGGTCGGGTGTGCTATTGCAGAATTTGCATTGTGAATTTATGGAGGAAGACCGCGATTGAGAGAATGAGGAGGACTGTGATGTTTTCATTTTTAAATTTATTTGATTATATTGAAAATATTTTTTGAAATTATTGATTAACAATTTAAATAATAACTAATTATTAATGAAGAATATTTTTCGTCACTAAATTTGCATCTATATAAAATGGGGTGGGGTGTAGATTTTAGACAAGAATGGGGTGGAGTGTAATTCTAACAAACCTTGAGAGGGGTGAGTGTACTTTACTCTATCATAAAAATAAGTGATGATGAGTGCATCACAGAACATTGACATAGTTACAATAATTAAATCATTTTAAATTTTCAATCCATGCAATCACCCTTCTTCTTCCTTCCTCCCTTTCTTCTCCACGACAATGTCGAGTAGCCCAACACTCTTACCATCGTTGCGCCGCCCATAGGCACCTTCAGAGATGACGATTGCATCAACATACGTGAAAAATGGTTATCACAAACCCGACCCAATGTAACTCGGGTTCACTCGGGTTATCACAAACCCGCTAGTAGTTGAGCGGTTGTGGCTTCACTCGGGTTCTTGCGGTGCCAGCTCTTGGGATTGCAAAGGATAGACTTGTATCCAAGAGCTGAAAAAGGACATCCCCAATGGAGGTCCCAAATGCGACGGACACGACTGACTACCAATTTCCTTGCAATTAGTTCTCCTTCATAGAGAGGAAGTTTTTCGACACGTACCTCCTTATCTTTGAAACATGGTGTTCTTGATGCAGCTCACATCGGTATTCTAACATAAAAAGTACATAAAACTCGTATTAAATGCATTTGAGACATCACAAGAAGCTTGTTGAGCATTATTGTTGTTGTTCACAACAACCTTCTTCTTATCCAAAACCAAATTTCAAGAGAACACTACATACATCACTAAATCGGGCTTCTCATCTCTCCATTCTCCACCTCCTTCTATATCAATTGTATGGTCAATTTTCTACGCCGCGTCCTGATCATCAGAATAATTGTTACCACCGATGTCATTGCCCTTCTTATAACATCTAATTCTGCCTTGCTTCTCATGGAACAAGATTGGTGACGAGTGCTCCCTTATAATTTATTTAGTAGAATTTAATAGTGGAAAGATAATTGAAATGTAGATGTGACACATAAGAAAACATGTTGATGTGCAACGTTGATCTTAATATGTTGATGTGCAAAGTTGATCTTAAAAAAAAACTACTACTAAAGTTTCAACGCTACAAGGAGAAATTCAAAAATTATATATTATAAATAGATTATATTATACGGAGACATTTCCATAACACTATCGATCGCTTCCCTTATACTTTCCACTAAATTTATGCCCTGACCATATTACCTTATAGAGAAATGATAGATAATTGAATTGAGAAATTACATACATAATGGGCAGGTTGTAGTTTCATATGAAAGACAAACTTGTTTATGATTTATGCGAATTTAATTAGTGATTTACAATTTAGCTTTCATTTTGGGTGGAAAATGAGGATTGCTGAAAAGATAAAGATAGAAATAGTAATTTTGTGATGAAAGAGGATAACTCAGTTGACAACGTAGACTAAGTGTGTGGGAAGAACTCTCGGGTTCTATCCCTACATAATACACTTTAGAAGATGAATAATGAAGCTTAACTGTGACTAAATCTCGAATCTGACGACATCTAAAGGGTGACCGGTACCGAATGTAGATAAAAAAAAAGTACTAATTTTGTAAAAAAGTGACAATATAAAGTATAAACTTGGTCATATATTCTTAAAATTTACTTCCAACGACGTCGTATGAACACACCACTCGTAAACCTTTACCTAGGGGTGTACAAGACCCGGTCCAAGCCTTTAGGGCCAGGTTGAATCCGGCCCGATCATTAAAAGAGACCGGGTTTGGGTTGATCTTTGAGTTACCCGACGACAGGTAGTGTCGGGTTCGGGTTGACACTCGGGTCACCCGGCCCGTCCCACATATATATTTTATAAAATTTTAATTTGTTATAGTGATTAAAATGTGATACATGGTGCTCAAATTTATCTTACCATGTAGATGAGATTAAAATGTTTAACATCTACCTTATGAATTAAATAAACGTTGGTCAAACTATGTACACTTTCATGCTTTAACAAGAGAAAATCATGTGTGCGTATTATGCATATGTGAGACAAGTGAAGAAATAATCAAACAAAATGTAAACATCTCAAGTGCAATAGATTATGAAAGAATTGGATCCTTTCAAGTTATTTCTTCTAAAAAAATAGTTCCAACTTATAACTCTTTTAGTATGTTATTATCTTTAAATTTTACAATTAGTATCAAATAGTCTTAAACTTATTGTCCCTCGGGTCAACCCGGTCCCGTCCTACATAGACCCGTCCTAAATTGGACCCGCATAATGTCGGGTTGCTTCGAGTCTAGGGACGGGTTAGGGTCTATGAATTGACCCGATCAACATTTAGGGCCGGATTAGGGTTAACCAAAACCCGTCCCAACCCGTCCCTGTACACCCCTACCTTTACCACCTTCGTAATCATGCTGTCTCTCCTCGCAAAACCTTCACCATTTCGAACAGAACAGAACCGCCGTCAAAGGAATCGAAACGACGGCGTGTCCTTCACCAAGCGTGGAACATGGAGGAAAGTGGAAACCAAGTTCCAGTGCTGCAGCACCAACGTGAAGAGGATGAAGAAGAAATCGTTTGTTTGGATGAATCGTTCTTCATCAATGACAAGTGAGTAACTCCACTTCTTCTCTCTAACAACTCGTTCTCACTGACCCAGTTGTAACAATGGAGTTTTTGTTGAATTTTGTAGTTACCAGCTGACGAAATTCTCGTTTGGATCTCAAGATATTCAGCTCTACTGTCTGCGTTCTGCTTCCAGTGAGTTTTCTTTTCTTTTTATCAGATGATTGTTATACATACCAGTTAATGTGTAATTAGAAACTAATTACTAGCTTAATTACCAGCAATCATCATAGTTAAAATTCTTCATCTGGGCATATATACTAATACAAATATTTATATTCTAACTTAAGTACTTAACTTCGAAATTCTAGTAAATATAATTGGCATT
Source organism: Lotus japonicus (assembly GCF_012489685.1). Classification (NCBI taxonomy): domain Eukaryota; kingdom Viridiplantae; phylum Streptophyta; class Magnoliopsida; order Fabales; family Fabaceae; genus Lotus; species Lotus japonicus. Next base: position 46,950,546 of record NC_080046.1, read on the forward strand.
GCTATCCATTTACTGTCCTGATTCCACAAGGAATTAAAATTTGCTTCAAATTTGATTTGTGGTTGTGGCCTTTGGCCAAGTTTAAATGTGATAAGCTTAAATATTTCTTGACTAGTTAACGTCCCACATTGACAAAAGATATGACAAAAAAAGTCCTTATATAGGGTAGAGCAACCCTCACCTCTAAGCTAGCTTTTGGGGTAGACGTAGGCCTAACTTGAATTTGAGATTGTATTAGAGCTTATCATAAATTTGTTTATTCGATACCACCACCCACATATGGGCCCCCCGCAGATGTTCAATCCTACAAATTCCATGCTCGAGATGTCTAGCTCTGAGTGTGAGAGAATGTGTTAAGGTTCCACATTGACTAGAGATATGGCCAAAGTAGTCCTTATATAGGGTAGAGCAATAGTCACTCCTAAGCTATCTTTTGGGATAGAGTTAGGCCTAATCCACATTCTAGTTAAAGCCATTATTCACTTGATGGACCTAGGTTCTGAGCAAAAAAACAAATTCATGGTTTTTTATCAATGGAAGACTATAAACTCGGTCACGCTTTTTATCTGCTTGAAGAGTTCTCTTGATCTGACAATATACTAGACAGGGCTTGGCAGAGCCCAGTTCTAACTGCTTCGGGGTTCCGAGTTTTTTCTGCATTATAATCACATATAGCATTTGAAAATATATCTAGCGAAGCGACCCTTCACACCACCATTCTTTGGAAAGATGGCAACTTGAGTGTGGATGGGTTTGCTGTTTAGGATTCAATCTTCAAAGAGAATGACAATTGGAAAATTTAGATTAAAACACTGTTTAAAAAAACAGGAGTCGAATATGATATTACATTGCATAACTGAAATTGGGGTCTTTGAAGATTTGAATAAACAGGATTTGATAAACTTTTGTTTTTCTTTAAATTGGCGTCTTTTTTTTTCTGTATATTCTCTATATTCAGGCAATACTAATTATCTTTTGGATCAGCTGATTTTGATTTGACAGGGCAACTGGTATGGCCCGGAGCAATGGTGCTGAATGATTTTCTTTCCAAAAATCCGGAGATGCTTAAGGATTGCACTGTCATTGAATTAGGATCTGGCGTTGGTATGTTTAGATTCTTTTCTTTGTAGGAGAAGCACCGCATCTTTAAAATGTTCCGAGTATTATGAAATTGAAGGAGGATTAACTTGTGCATTCATACATTCCCAAGATCACCTTGGCTGAGGAAATGAATTGCTTATCTTTGAAGTTAGATTATTTTCTTCAAACATACTACTGAGCACCTAACCTGCTAGTTAGATTCACGTGTTGTCATATGATTGTACGATATACTATTTTTTACATGCTGCTTCAATCTCAATCACAGCCACCACCTCATTTTGGAGTTTGGGTGGGACCTGGGATGGGAAGGTTTGATCATGAAAGTGGTTAGATTGGATTGGGCGATCTCACCGTGCTGGCCAAGCTACCCATTTCTGAAGATAAAACCCAAGCTCATCCAAACTCTTCTCATCTACTATCATTCATGGGAGCCCTCTCCTGAAACCATGGGCTATGTCTAGACACGGGTGAGCTTCGACTTGTGGGCTCTTCCGGTTATGGTAATAGCTAAGATTTAAGAGGCTTTGATTCTTTGACCTCTAGTGGTGTGCTTCAGGTCTTCAATGTCATTCAATCTACTTCTGCTTCCAGTTCAGAGGCTTGCTGGTTTATGGTTTGCTGCTCGTCCAGTTTGTGTGCTCGGGTCATTTATGGGCTTCATTCTGTATTTTGATTATATTCATTTGAAGATGTCATCGTGTAGTCTTAGGTTTTGTATAATGTTGTATATGAGGTAGGATTGTATTATGATCTCATGTTTTACATGTCCCCCACAACCCCACCTCAGTAGAATCTCAATCCTGATTGCATGGATACCTATCCTTATTTTGAGAAACGTTATATTTTGGTGCTAAGAGTAGTTCGTCCTTTGAATCACAGGTATTACTGGAATACTTTGCAGCAGATTCTGCCATAAAGTTGTGTTGACAGATCATAATGAAGAAGTGATCAAGGTAGGGTTACGAAAAATTTGTTCCTATGATACATGTTAACATATCCTTGATTATCTGCTATATAGGCTGATTATAATATCTCTTCTCAGATCATAAAGAAAAATATAGAGCTGCATTCATGTCCTGAAAATATTAGTCCTACTTGTCATGGTGAGTAAAAGGCATACAGAAAGAATGGGAGACACATGTTTTGATGTGCTGAATTTTACATTTAATATATTTCCAGGATTAGCAGCAGAGAAGCTAGAATGGGGGAACACCGATCAGATCAATGAAATTTTGCTAAAATATCCTGGAGGTTTCGACGTCATTCTCGGAGCTGATATTTATATCCTGCTGTGATTTCTTCTTGCTCAAAATATCCATGTTTTGCTCGTGTTGGATGTCAACAAAAATTGTCATAGCTTTACTAGAACTAATTTCAATTGTTTGCTGAAATGAATTAGAGGTTCAAATACAGAAAATTTTCTGTCATATTAAAACACGTGCATGTCATCACGGTTTTTTAGTAGTATTTAATTTTCACTGAAGACAATTTGATTTCAGAAACCTTGACAATTCATAAGCTTTCAGCAGTCAAGCATCCCTATGCTGTTTGATAGTGTTGGAGGTCAACAAAATTGTCATAGCTTTAGCGTAACTAATTTCAGTTGTTTGCTGAAATGAATTAGAGGTTCAAATGAGAAGTTGCAAAGTTTCTGTCATATTAAAACACTTGCATTTCATCACGGTTTTTTAATAGTATTACTATTTCATTTTCACTGAAGACAAATTGATTTCAGAAACCTTGACATTTCATAAGCTTTCAGCAGTCAAGCATCCCTATGCTGTTTGATAGTGTTAAACAGCTGCTGGAGGTTAGAGAGGGCAGAAAATGCAAATTCATACTATCCTATATATCACGAGCTAAGACGTATGTAAGCTAGATTTTTATTCTTCTATTTGTGATTTTTTCTTCTTGATTTAGTGGATATTATGTATTACTTTTCTGTTTGATTGACGACATAGTCATCTCAGAGATTGATACATTTGACTGGTCTAAACTATGTAGTATACTAGTATCAGATAGCCCTGTTCCCACTTAACAGGAATTTTGTCCCCTGCAGCATGGATTCAATGATTATTTCTGAAGCTTCTAAGCTTAGGATGCAGATGAAAGAATTGCCTGGAACTCGGTGTATTATTGGGAACCATGAAGGAGTCATCTTTCAAGTTACCCTTGAGTAGAAATTTTACATATAGTTTGAGGTTTTCAGAAACATGTCATATGCAACCAGAACTGATTTTGGATGAGCACAAGCTGTTATATTTATTCCAATTGAAAGCTACTCAATCGTCCCTCTGCCAATCTTCTCAGACAACATGTGTTGATGGCTTAGGAAACCCATGGGTTTGATGTTGGAATATGTAGAATATGCTAGAAAGAGAACCTATCTTGTAAAATGTAATTCTCTATTTGAAAGGATACATTACATAACCTACAACGCAAAATTTTCAAAACAATTTGATTGGATTGACTGCAGTCTAGCTTACAAAAACATAGTTCATTTGGAACAGAAGGAGGAATGAGGATTTCATTTTGTCTACCATAAAATATGATAACAGATGTGCTTTTTCAAGGAATTGATTGATTTGTGCAGCCAATATGGAGAAAAAGAAGGCAACCAAAGCACATAAATGCATGACGCCTGGACACCACACATAATAAGATCCACAATAGATGGAAGGAATCCAAAATCATATGAAGTTGCTCAAAAAAAAAATCTCACATAATAATATCCACAATAGATGGAGGGAATCCAAAATCATATTTTTTTATAGGCAAATAATTGTATTTAAAGGAGTACAGGGGTACTCCAATCCTTTAATACAACAAACAAAGCAAAAATATATAAGGAAAGCAAGGTACAAGGAAAAGGAACGAGGTACCATTGCACCTAAAAAACAAGCCTAGAGGCTTAAGTCTCGACACCCTCTCCCTACCCTGTCAAACGATGCCCATCTGGAACATCCAGCAGCACAAAAACGCGTCTAAACCCCCTCACACAACAAGCACTACAATGCCAATACAAGAAATTCCAGGAAGGAAAGTCCCAACTGCAATCCAAACTAAAAAAGAGCCCCATTATAGTGACAAAATGCACATGCCTGGAATCCAAAATTATATAAAGTTGCTTAAAAAATATCCAAGTTAATTGTATCATAAGCTTTCTTCAAGTTAATCTCGAAGGCCATTGAGCCATCTCCTTTCTTGTGACTATGAAAAGTATTCATTACTTCTATGCCAGAATAATATTATCCTTAGTGCCTCTCTCCGGAATGAAACTTTCCATAAGAGGCCCCACTAGATCATTAAGTAGAGGTCTGAATCTGTTGACCAGTACTTATACCTTAGTAATAATTTTGTAAGCAACATTGTAGGGACTAATAGGCCTTAGGCCCTAGACATCATCTGATACAAATCCTTGCCTAGAACATGCCGATTCTACTTATAAAAAGGATGGTTGTGACTCCTTACCCTAGGTGTTGCACACTAACGATTCAAAGGATGAGTGTGTAGTCCATGCAACCTAAAAATGAAAGGGTCGAGCATTCTTGCCATCACAGCAACATGGCACCTGATTAGAAGAGGAGAGTGATCAGAATAAATGCAAGACATATGCTTAATGTGCGCCTTAAAAAAAGCAATCGTCACTCAACATCCCCCATACCTCTATCCAACCCCTTTACTACTATACGAATCCCAATGTTCTTCTTTTCCCATGTAAACTTTGAGCCGGTTGCCCCAAATCAAGGATACTACACGCATCCATCATATCCATCCAACATCTTCATAGCACAAAGTTCGTGTTATAATTCCGCCACACACATCAAAAAGGAGTGTAAATCTCATTATAATCCTCAATTGCAGGTCATTGATTAGAAATGCAACATATGAGAGTAGTAAGATGCGCGCCACAACTCTTCCAATCTGCTTGGATTTGAAATGACATGTAGAACATATCCATTTCCGACCTCTATGATTGATAACCAAGGGTTGACCGTGGATATGTTTGTAATTGTAGTTCTCATTAAATGTAAATTTGTAACTTACTTTATGTGAGTCATATTCAAAATTTTATCAATAAATCAATTGTACATTTTAACAATAAATTGTTTTTTTTTTTCACTCTGACTAAAATGAAATATAGTTCAATTTAATCCTTTTGTTCCCTCCTTATTCTTGTTTGTGTTGATGGAATCCCTGCAATTCAAACCAGAGTTCCCCCAAAATCAGTTGCATTTCATGAACAAACTCCATCCCAATCTCAATCTCAATCTCAAACCCACCACCATTTCCTTCATTCACATCAGGGCCTTCTGTGCTTCTTCATCTTCTCCAATCCAAACCAAAGTTCGGCGCAAGGTTAAGGCTTCTGAATCTGATGCTCAACTCAAGGAGAATTGGTTGGCTTCACTCTCTTACCCGAATCGTTTGAATGAAGAGCAGGACCTGACCCGCAAAAACGATGCCTCCGAATGGATCCTCGGAATCGACCCGGATGTCTCTGGTGCTGTGGCGCTGTTGAAAACCCATGATTCTGTTTGCTCACCTCAGGTACTGAGATGGTACTTGCACTGTTCTGGATGAGCATGAAGTGTTAGTGTTGTGTTTATTTATTTAGCTGTTTTGGCATTGAAGGGTTGTGGTTTCCTCCAATTCGGCATAAATGTAGATGATTGTGGCTTCATATTTGTCATGTTTTGCACTATGTGTCTTGTTATGCTGATAAGGATATGAAGGATTAAGAATACTAATAGTAGAAGATCTGCTTTTTGTAGTCAAAATTCCGAGAGGTTGCTCTGCATTTAAGTGGTAATTACAAGAATGCATAATCATCTATCTTTCTTATTGGGATTAGAAGTCATATTTTAACTACCATACAAGGAGCCTAAATGGTTGATCTTTTTGTATTATTATAATGGAGAAAGAAACAGGAAATTGTAGTCTACTCATTCCTTTAATAAGCATCTTCTTATGAATTATGGAGAGTAATTGAATAAGGACTGATGATTGTTGTTGTTGTATGCTGTGTTGCTCTTGGATTTCTTCATACCTGAGTTGGTTTGGCATTAGATCCTCAAAGGTTCCTTGATTTTCATGTGAACAGCTATTGTTGATTTTGTTCAAAATTTTATCTCCAGAATGAAAAAGGATGTGATTATACCATTTTATTCCAACATATGCAGGTATTTGACTCTCCTCATGTGCAAATACTTGTTGGCAAAAGAACACGGAGACGTTTAGATGCCAAGTCTGTCGTTGAGTTGGTTCGCAGTTTTGATGCTCCACTTGGTATACTATGTTTATCTTTATCTCTACATAAATGTGCGAAACATTTTTCTAGCCCCTTTCTGGGCTCTGTATTTCAACTAAGAATTAATTTTATATTTACGCTAGTGGTTGGAAATTGGAGATGAATCATTGGAGGATTTTTTCCAATTGTCCTTTCTGTCATTTTGTTAAGTTGTTAGTCTTCGTGCTAAAATTCTTGTCTTCTTGGCTTCTCTTGTTTCTTTCTATCCAAGACTATTTTAGCATGTTGAGACTGTAAATATGATATATTATGATACTGCGAGTCTGTAAGTATGATATGTTGAGACAATTCTACTGACTTGATTTCTGTAAGCATCTTAGTCTAATTGTATACGTCTATTTAATATTCTATTGAAATTTTCTGTGACGCAAAATGTGGTTTTAAAGGAAATTTTCAACGGACAGAAAGTAGTTAAGTAAATAAACAAAATCATGGAAATAGATAATATTTGGAGTCACTGTATGATCTTGCATTGTTAAGCAAAAGTTAATGTTGTATTTACTACTTTCCACTTGACAGTCATAAGTTTTTATTAAATCTAATGTAAATGGCACACATTATTTACTTTTGAAAAGTAATATTGATAATTCCATTTACATTATAGGTTTGCTAAACGTAAAGATTAATAACTTCATCCATATGAATATGACATGTAGATAGTACTAATGGAAAAGTATCTATTTTTGTTATTTCATACTTCCTTGGCCTGTCCTATCACATTTCTCAATCTGCTAGTTTGTGAGTTAGTATTTCTGTGATACATGATGCTTATTCTTTTCCATCTTTGGTAAAGTAATTTAAGTGCCCTAGTAATAATTCCTCTTTTGCTATATCAATACTTGAATCATTTTTTGCTTTTTCATATTGAAGGTTGACACTTTTTATGGTTGGCTATTTGCAAATTGATTCTTGATTTCATTAGGAACCACAGCATATATAGAGCAGTCACTCCCTTTTCCACAAGATGGGAAGCAGGTTGGTATTCTTGATGCAACCAGTAGATATTTTGGAGTTCTGGAAAGACTTCAATATTTTGCTGTCTGTTGATGTGGTAACTCATTGCTTTCTGAAACACCCATTCATACTAATGAGTGGGTCTCTTGGTCTTGACATAATTCTCATGATTTTCTATAACTTCTTTGTTAAAAAAGAAACTCTTCCTTAAGAGTCTGAATATAAGTTGCTTTACATTTCAGTTTGACTAAAACATGTTCCTTAAGGAGCTATATAAATCATTCTATTGCTCAAACCTTCAATGTATTGAAATTAGAGTGTGATAATTGTATTATTTGGTATGGGCACTGAGACGGTGTATAAAGTTGACATATGTTGGGAATGCTGGAGTATTAGTTATTGTGATGTACTAGCTGCCAGTACTATTTACTTAATAAGATGAATACTCTATTGCTTTTCTGAAAGAAACCCAGTTTTAAGGAGGAAAGATGAACAGCCTTTTCATAGTTAAAGTTTTTGTCACGGGATATCTGATGTTTGCCAAGATAGGTGGTAATCAAGTTTAGGAAACTTTATATGCTAATTATGACTGCAATTGGGATATGGAAATTGGCAATCGTGAATATTTAATGTTTAAACTTGGAGATTTTGTATTTGATCTCTCTAAAGAAATGCATGTAATTTGCTTCATCCTATAATCTATTTTCAGTTTTGATATTTATATCATATTTCTAATTTACATCTATTAACATTTACAGAACAATTTATTAATATTTTCCGTCATCTTTTGCATTCAAGGGCTGGTGGAGTGGAGGATTTGGGTATGGGCTATGGATTGGGATCTTAGTTGCTTCAGGGTTTTCAGTTGTTCCAGTGCCATCTTTTACTTGGAAAGCAAAATTTGAACTTTCTGGAAGCAGGATTTCAAAGGTTGGTTGGTGTGGTTCTAACTTAACATGTCAGAGTGGAGTTTTCTAATTACCATATGCTTTTTATCTTCAAAGTTTCTGTATGATTTTTGAAAATTAGGGAGGACCAGCAAACATTATGTTAGTTCTCTATTAACAGAAATAGTAGATTTTTCATATTCTGAGACAATTGAGAAAAACTGCTAGAACAAAATATTGCTGACAGGACTATGTTTTCCTTCCCCCATGGCCTGCAACTATTATACCCTCACCCTTGGAGACATAAATATGCTGCGTCCTTTGGTTTTCTTCTTCTATTACATTAAGTTCAAACCTTTATGTTGTTGTCTCTTCGCCATCTTTCATGAAACAAACACTGCATTGGCCTAGAATGTGAATATGTTTTCATCCTGCACAAATTCCTGAATGAAAACAAGTTATTTTGCCTGAGTTCACTGTGCTTACCTATGGTGTATTTAAAAATGTCTATACGTATAGTGCTACAATGTTGTCTTTTATTGTAGTTGCAATGCCATGTATCTATACTACTGTCAGAGTTGTGATTGAAAGTTTATCTTGGCAAGTCAATGGATTCCCCTGTTGCATGTTATGAACCATAATAAATTTATAACACTTCAATGGGTCTATGCAAAAGCTAAACATGTCGTTGTATTCAATAGACAGGGATCACTTTGATGTCAAAGAGATATACATGTTTTTCTTTTCGTGGTGCTGCTGAAATCTCTTCAATTTTTTCCTAGTTAATCAATTTTGAACCTCCAATATGCATATTTGGTGCTCACAGGTGACTTATTTGACCTTCTAGTGCTCACTTGTGGGCCAAAATTGTTTGAACACCTTGCTTGAGAAAATTCACAATTGTTTGACACCATATATGCAATAATTTATTTAATAATCATGTCGGAAGCAGCACTGTAATTTTTTTTATAAGAAATAGCAATGCAAATTTTCCTCTGAAGTTAACTTTATTATGTTTAGAAATAAACTCATTGAATTCTACCTCAGGAGTCAGGTTTCATGATTCTCCATTCTCTGTGCATTCGGCTATGTTCGTTCTCCATGGATATTTTAATCTTGTTGGTACTCTTTTGTTAATAATAGCTATTGGATTTTTTATACTACAGGATGATAGCAGGAGAGTTGCAGCCACATTATTTCCATCAGTTAGTTCCCTATTACTTAGGAAAAAAGATCACGGTACTTATTTCTTTTCAGTCCATTATTTAGCTAACTTTGCTGGTTGTTGATATTAAATTTTCAAATTCTATTACTTAGGTCTTGAATACTAGGGGTGCACATGGGTTGGGTTGGATGGATTTATAGGCTAATCATGATCCGAACCAATTACAATTGTTTGGGTTGGATTGGGTTGGATTTCACGAGTTTTCACCCTCGGACCCGAACCAACCCAATCCGACGATCTTCGGGTTGGTTCGGATGGGTTAATTGGATCACTATATTAAAATAATAATAAATATGAAATATTGAAAGAAATATTAAAACTTCAAAAAAAAAATTAGAAAAAATTGGTAAATAGGTTATGGTACAAAATAACATAAAAAAGACAAAACATTGTACTAAATAGCATGAAATAGTATTTCATAAATGACATATTGCCAAATACCATGAAAACAACTGCGGCAATGAAATCAAGTTAATCAATACGACAATGTCATGACACTTAGAATTTATTTGTCTCCATTCTCCAACATGCCAAATAAAATTGAAACAAAAAGTGAAGAATGTGAAAAGTGAAATAAAATAAGGGGTTTAGAATTTTACATGTATGTTAGGTAAAATTATTAAAAATATATATTAAATAATATATTATTATTGTATGTTTGGATTTCGGGTTGGGTTGGGTGAATTATTCTTAAATCCGGTATCCGATCCGAAGTTGATTGGATTGTAATAAAATCCGTCCGATTGACCCATTAGCCCAATCCAACCCGCATTTTTATCATTGGATTGGGTTAGTTCAGGCGGGTTCATTGGATCTACCCGACCCATGTGCACCCCTATTGAATAGGTTCCTTGGGTGCGCAATTTTCTATTTTTGGAGGTGAATCATGTAGAATACAAACCAAAGAAAGTATATTTTGTTTTGGAACTTATTAATGTTAGTACTTAGTAGCTACTCCCTGTCATAAAGCAATGTCATTTGATGCTTTGTAGTCATTAACTTGAAGAAAGTTATCAAATACCCACTTTATGCAAAAGCTTAAGTTAATGGATGATTGATCTTTTGCCAATTGTGTGTGTGTAGCTGGGTAAATTATTATTGAATATTGTAACCCCTTAGTTACACTTTCAATATATATGATTCTGTTATGCATACAAGTTAATACATTTGTAATGTTGTAGGAAGAGCTGAGGCTTTACTGATTGCTGCATATGGCAAAGACCAAAAGAAGAATAGCTTGGAAGGAACCTTGTCACACTAACTTTGACAAATTGGAAACTTCAATTTTTTATATATTTTTGACCTTCACTCCCGCCCTACTTCTCCCTTTCTTTCCCTCCTGTCCATTAATTTAACTACCAATTTGTAATTGTCCCAAATACTGTTGAACTATATTTCAGTGTATATATTAACTTGCTTTTTGTCAATGTTGTTTTCTTGATCTTGCGGGTTTTCACTACCGGGAAAGGTCTGTTTTCTTGTTGGGTTTGTTGTGTCTTGATAGGATTCCTTTCTGTACCGAATGGAGGCTTCTTCCCAATGGTTGGCTAGTGCTCGTTTTGGTTATTGGTTCTAGGTGTTGTTTGTTGGGCTTGAAGCCTGCGTTCATGCTGGTAGGGTTTTTGTTGGGTGAGATCTTGTCTAGCGAAGGGTTGTTAATGACGGATAGCGTAACGTAGCGGCAAGCCCAAAAAACGCTATTTCGAACGCTATTGCGGCAAATAGTGGACAATAGCGGCAAATATCAGTGAAAAGTGGAGTAGCGGTGAAACCCAGAGCGCTACGCTATAACTCTATTGCAAGCTTGGTCTAGCGATCAATGGTTCTTTAGGACTGTTTGCTTCTTGGTCGTTTTATCTTTCATGGTTTGTTTTTGTCGGATCTGCATTGTAAACCGTGGCTTGTTGGAGTTTTGTACTTGACAATAAAGATTGTGCCTATATCAATATAAATCATTTTCCCTTTGAAAAAAAAACATTTCCAAATTGATATTTATTATTGAAAAAATTAATCAATTTTACGTCAGAATTTATTATCTCGCAGTTCAATTTAACAACTTTTTAAATGATTTATATTTAAACATTTCAATCCATATTTATTATTTAAATGAATTTGTTATCTTGTTTGAACAACTTTTTCACGTTACACATACAAAGTTTTTCCCATCACACAAATTTCCACTCCACTTTAGTATAGTAAAAATACTATAATATATAATATATGGATCGATCTCTCTCCCTCTGATAAACGGTTTATTAAGAATTGAAAATTAGAGATTAATTTCTATGCACCGACGGTGTAAATAAGTTTTACACCATTATTCAATCACATCCCTCCATTTTGTTAGCTTACAATTAATTTTGAATTTAAGAATATTTAAAAATAGGAAATGGAAGGTTGTGATTGAATGATGGTGTAAAACTTTTTACACCGTCGGTGCATAGAAATTAATCTCTTGAAAATTATATATGAAATTTTAAAATGCTTTTATGACACGTGTAAGGCTAATTCATTTAAATATTGTGACTCTATACCTATGAAAAACGAAGTTCAAAGTGAATTCAATTAGCTTTATACCATGTAAATGCATGTACATTTCACTGGAACACTTTTAATTCCTGCATGAACTTTTCAAGACTAATAATAGCAATTTTGGTTCTAACAATAAGTATAAGACGAATGCATATTCTACTCATTTTACATATTAATTTGTCGATCTATTCAACTTAAAATATTTAAAACCTTTCAATCCCATCATTTGTATAAAGAAATGGAGATTGTTTTTGATGTTGTTGGAAACTAAAGTGTCGAAAAAGAAAGAAATGGATAAACTGAGACGAAATGGACGTGACATGAGAGCGTGAGACTTAAGATTCAGACACGCTGCACGTCGGCACGTGACTGATCAGTTAGTCACTCATATATGACCTATCATTTGATTACTACCACTAATATAGAGAATCTAGGAATTTTTATAAATGAAAAAGTTTATACTACCCTCTACCGTATAACTTTGGTTCAATTAAGTGAAAATAAAATTCATAGGAAATAAAAATGAATTAAATCCTAAAATAAATTTAGCTTACACATATATATATACACATAGACACTATGTTTTACCGTTGATAAAGTAATATGTAAACTAGATCATTCTACAATAACATTATTGCGCCGCCCATGAAAAAGTTTATACTACCCTTCTTCTTCCTTCTACCCTTCTCTACGACAGTGTCGAGCAGCCCAACACTCTCACGATCGTTGCGCCGCCCATGCCTACCCTCAGAGATGAGAACCATCATCACATGTGGGTTGCATCACCATACATGAAAAATGGTCATCACAAACCCCAATGTAACTTATTGACACGCAACTAGCAGTTGTGGCTTCACTTGGGTTCTTGCAGTGCCAGCTCTTAGGATTGCAAAGGATAGACTTGTACTCAAGAGTTGAAAACGGACATCCCCAACGGAGATCCTAAATGCGACGGACACAACTGACTTGTGCATGGTTTGGTGGTCCCAAGCTTTTATGTCACATGTTCCACTCACACCACTTCTCGCCGGCGACACCGGCGTGGGCGTCGAGGCGCTAGTGGCGGCTTGTAGACAGCACGGCACTTGAGCACTTAAAAACGACGCAACAACAACCGCAACGCGGTTGCCGTAACGTCCGTTTGTTTTGCTCGTTTTCAAATTTAAATTTTGCAACTGTTCACGAAGGGTCGCAATTGTTCACATATCTATTAGTGCAATCAAAAGAACTTTAAGACAAGTGTGTATATATAATATATTGGGTGCATGATGAAGGATATAAGTGTCACCTTAGAAGAAAACAAACACTACTCAACAATAGCAAAGTGAAACATAAGCCATTCCCACTAAAGTTCAGAAATAATCATAACACTACTCAACAATAGCAACTTCCTGAGAGCTGATTATGTCCTAAATCAATGAAATCCATATTAGGGTATGTACCAAATGCATTGGTAATGTCACCACTTAAAAGATTGTTTCCAAGCAGGAATCTACTTCCAGTGCAGTTTCTCAGGCTTTCTGTGATGAGACCAAAGGAATCTTCTAACTTAAGTTTCAAGGTTTTGTTACTGTTCACCAAGTGCCATTTTTTTTTGTTACAACTGAGTTTGTTTTTTGGGCTGGCTCTTTCATGGGCTGCTTTATGATCCATGGATACTATCTTTTTAAGTAGGTGTTAGTACAAAAAAATTAGGTTTAGTAGCAGACTAGCAGCATGAAGGTTCAAACCAGATTTCAACCTTATTCATTGAATCAATGGTAACAACATTCGAAACCTGCTAGCAGTGTTGCTTCATGGGGGGAAGTTATTTGCCTTTGGAAGTAGGGTTAGCAGCTAGCAGCTCCCTTGATTACCATCCTCATTCATCCCCCTACTTCGCTGAGACTCTGTTATACCTATTTTGCTCCAGCTCACTCTGCACCGATGTAGGAGGTTCGACGTCCCACCGGCCAGCTGTTGTCTTGTTGTTGCATCGAAGGTCGATCCCTAAGGAGGTGATCTGCTGCCTATCCTCCTGCAACTGTTCCTATAATCAATGGTACTTTCCACCTTCAACCATCTTCTTCTATATTTCTTTGATGCTTTATAGTCTGTTTGGCCCTTCTCTACCCCATATGCTATCATCTATCAGCTACAATATATTTTCTTGGTCATTTACAGTTGTAATTACAGTTGTAATTTGGCTGGCCACAGCTTGCAGTTCTGGTCTATAAATATAACTGCTCATACTTTGATCAGTTCATACTTTGATCAGTTCACTGTTGTTGTGTGTAGTTTGTTATTATTGTGTGAATTTGAGTCTACTGTCCTGTTCTTATTGAGAAATATGAGTTCCCGTGTCAACCCCATTAATACTCTTTGTACAGGAAAGAGATTCCTGAAAATTAGGAGTAGGGTTATCAGGATGTGGGATATATGCCCTGTGAACGACCCATTGAATCCATTTGCTATCCATATTGTATTAATTGATGCTGAGGTTGAGTCTTAACCATATATATCAAGCTCACAAGCAATTTTTTTGAATGTTAGTAGTCATCGGTTTGTGTTTTGTGATATTTAGGGGCTTATTTTGATTTTTTTGCTAATGATAGGGCAACAAAATTGAGGCCAGTGCTCGGAAGGAATTTATATCTAAGTTCAGATCAGAGCTGCGGGAAGGAAAGGTCTACAGGATATCTAACTTCATAGTTGTGTCCAATAGTGGTAATTACATGGCTACTGGCCACGAATGCAAGCTGGTTTTCAATGAAAAAACACAGTCCATACTGGAGGAAACGCCTTCCATTCCACTGAATGCATTTTCATTCAAGAATTCTGAGGAGATATTAGCAACTGGTGGTGAATCCGACTACCTAATTGGTAAGAACATATCTCACACATCCATAATCTAATTAAATTGGTTTGTTCATTGTTAATTGTTAATAATTGAATAATTGAATTTCCAAATGGCCTATTCTGAATTTTTTACTAATTATAGTGAATGATTGTTTGACAGATATCATTGGCTTAGTCACAAATGCCTATCATTTGCAATGACCATTAACAAAAGTCAAGGGCAAAGTTTATCTCATGTGGGTGTATATTTGCCGAAGCCTGTTTTTACACATGGTCAGCTATATGTTGCTGTTTCTAAGGTGAAGTCAAAGGATGGGCTAAAGATTCTAATCAGTAGCGATGGTACTAGCACACCCGGTGCCACTAAGAACATTGTCTATAAAGAGGTGTTCCAAAAAATATATAGCTAGGTATGCTGGTTAATAATTATGTATCTTTATAAAGAGGAGATCTCTCATTTCTTTGCTTGTCAATTCAATTTCTTGAAATTCATGAATTGGTACTTTCTATTTGTACTTCCAGTTCAATCACAATTTTATTCACCTCCATACATGACTTAAATTTCATTACGGAATGTATTTTCCAGAGTAGTAATCTAACATTCTTTTGCCTCATTATAGTGCTCAATGTGCATCATACTTGCTTCCCAAGCGAGCTCTTTACAATATGTCAAGGTAATTGATTTTGTTTTTGTTCTTCAAAACTTCCAGCATGACTTACATTACATGGTTTGTTTGTCTGATATATCTATCTTTTTTTCCCTTCTAGATACACATGCTGTGCTGGTTACATGCCCTGCAGCAAAAGGTGTGGAGAAAGTAAATGTCCTGAATTTTGCTTTTGCACTGAGGTATAGAAATTCATATTTTTTCCCCTTTCTTGATATACCTGATATTGGTAGATTTTATTGTGTGGGTATTTTTGTGGTAGATCATTCCTCCCCATGAGTCAGGTTTGGGCTGTGATGCTTTAGCCATTGCATGATTTTAGCTGAATTGTATACTGGGATTTCAGGAAATAATTGTTGAGGACATAAAATATGGGCAGGGTAGGAACATAGTTAGCGATAGCACCATCGCGCAGCGTAGCGGACCCCTGAAATTGAGTGATTTACTAGCGTTTTTGCCCTTTCTCTATATGGCTACTGTTATTTTTCTTAGTTTATATTATATATTTGTTAAGGTTAAGTTCATCTTTCATATTTGCAGGAAACTGAAGCAGAATTGAAATTGAAAAAATGTTCGGGAATTGGCCAAGGTAGAGTTAAATGCAGCCTTAGCAAATGTGAAGGCAGCCCAAATTGAAAATGTAAAATGTCAAAATGTGAATTATTATACACGATTTTCAGTACAGTGGCATTAAGGTTGTGGTGGGTCCAACCTGATTTGAAAAATGTAAAATGTAAAAATGTGAATTTCTTATCCTCAATTTGTTGTATATGTACTTGGTTTGCCTCTTCAAAAGAAGAATCAGACCACTACAACTTTCCTTATGGTTGTGCTGAATTTGAACTGCGTATTATTTTGTCAATGGAAAGATTTGTTTTCCTTGCATCATTATGTGTTTCTGGGCAACTATACCATGGCGGCTTTGACATTATTGAGTAACTGCTTGGTTATACAAACATAGCTTTCTAACTTCTAAGTATTGATCAATGAACATGCATGTTAAAAAGATTAGGTATAATGAGGTTTCGTGACATTTTTTTTGTTGCCAATAAACGAACTAATAATTTTTTTTGTTGCCAATAAACGAACTATTAAGACATGTTTATCAAAATAATCATGTTCGAAAAGAAATCCCGGTACCCTTCGTGCAACGCATGGGTATAATCCTAGTTATTCAAATTGGCCCAAGGATATAAGGTTCCCTCCCCTAGGTATTCCTGAGGGGAGATTTCCAGAGAAACTGTTGTTGGCAAAGCTTAGATTTGTTAGAAAGTTTAGCCCAAAATCTTCAGGAATACTTCCTGAGAAATTGTTCAAATAAAGATGCATGATTTTGATGTTTTCAAAATGAGTTATTGATGAAGGCAAAGGTCCTGAAAGATGGTTGTCACTTAATTTCAGCTCTTCTAAGTTTTCCAAATCACGTATTTCAGGAGGAAGGGCTCCGCTTAGTTACTTTCAAAAAAAGGGCTCTGCTTAGTTGGTTTGAGTCCAGGGCTAATGTGATGAGCTTGTTTAACTGTCCAATGGTTGATGGGATGGAACCATTGAAGAGGTTGTTGAAGATAATTGATGCTTGATAAGTTTCCAATATCCTGAGGTATTGGTCCAGAAAACTGATTTTCAAAAAGGTATAGATGAGTCAGATTATGAAGAACCAATCCGAGGGGGAAGTTTTCCTCACATGTCATTGAACTGGAGTTGCAAAGAGAAGAGTTCAGGCCAACTTGATAGAAGAGATGGATAAATCTCTCCAGATAACTGGTTAGAAGAGAGTCCAAACTCTCTGATCCTTGTTAATGAAGCCATAGAAAGAGGCAAGGAACCTGTCAAGCTATTTACTGACATGTCAACAAATTTAAGGTTGGTGCAGAAGCTTATACCAGCTAGGATGCTGGAGTTTAGGCCTGGCATCTTCACGTTCAATGTCTGGAGCACAGTGAGGTTTCCAATTGATGATGGTATTGGGCCTTGGAAGTCATTTTGATGCAACTCAAGCACCTCAAGGTGTGACAAATGACCAATCTCATCTGGTATAGTACCATTCAGATTGTTTAGTCCAAGTTTTAGCTGTTTGAGGTTTAAAATATTCTTGATTTCCTCAGGAAACCATGAGTACTCAGATAAAGGTGGCTGTCCTAAAACAGCTAAAGGTGGCTGTCCTCCTTGCTGCATCCCTTTCTCTGGGCCAATTTGGAAGCACATACAGTCCAATAAAGAAAAAAGTAGAATCCAAATCAGAATAACAGAAACACAGAATTCCACATGAATACAAACATAAATGGCGGAATTCATGTTTTGTATATAACATGGATCATATGCATATACAAATACACAAAGTTTTTATCGAAGCACGTGTTCTGAGGAACATGAGCAAACAATTTTATGAGCATGTTGTGAGCAAAAGTGCAGCAAGTGACATGCATTGCAAAGTGAAAAGGTTGATGATTAATCAAAAGCATGAGGTGCTTTAACCACTCAACTTCGTTCCTCTTCTCGCCGATTAATAGAATCCTTACATGATCTAATAGATTATTATATAAACAGCAAGAGTAAGTAAAATATTGAGCAATTTAATGCCCCCCAATAGATGGATTACCTTCAAAGAAAGATAATCATTGTTAACTCAAATATGCCAATCCTTTCCTTCTTGAAAGAGCCATTGGAAAACCCAAATGCTACTAAGAGCAAAGCAGCTAATGATCTTGCTCAAATGGCTTGTATAAAAGTTTCCTATAAAATTAAGACTACGCACTTTTACTGTTATATGTATGAAAGCTAGCCAAATGGAGTATATAAAATGACAGCAATTGTAAGTATAACAGAGGTTTATCATAATATAAGCTACACCTGAAAGTTTGACATTGATGCAAAATAGCAATGAATGACTTGATGACACTATTGAAAGGAGAGCTTTTCAATTTCCTATTTTAGCTCTCATATGCATATCAATTCAAATAGAGAACAAATTGGGCATCAAAGGCTAGCAATCAAAGGCTCATCTTGATAGTGTAACTATATGAACATTTTTCTTGGTATAATTAATTTAGGCAGTGACTATTTGCGCCTCCTATTTTGCTAAGTGCGGCATCCCCAAAACTGAAAAAAGACCAAAATACCCTTTAGTAATTTAAATTAAAAAAAAACTACCTTATCTTTCCCTACAAACCCTCCCCCCTCTTTCAACCGTATAACCCCTCTTCCTCTCCAACCCAATTTCAAAATTTTCAACCCTCACAAAATCAAGTCTCTCAAACCCACATTAACCATGGGAGGTTGTATTCTGTGTCTTCATTCAGTCCCTCGATTTGATTCTGTCATGGGAGGATGTTTCGTGACTTGCCCGCACTTTAAACTGCGGACAGGTTTTATGACTACCGCATGTTTAAGTGCGGTTAGCCTGCGGATAGTCAATTTTTTTTAATTCTCTCTGAATTCTCTTTGAATTTGCCTTCCGTAGTTTAAACTGCGGAACTATTATTCCAACACATCACGTTCCGCACTTTTAAGTGCGGAAAAATCAATTTTATTTAGGTAGCAGTACCAGACCTTAACACGATTGAAATGACTAAGTTTTTCACTTCCGCTAACAAGTTAGCGGAAGGTATAAATTTCACACTTCCGCACTTATGTTAGCGGGAGCATGTAATTTGTTTCACTACCGCATGTTTAAGTGCGGGACTAACCAGTTACGTCGGAAAGTCGCGAAATCGCGATGAAAGCTAAAAAAAGCTGAAAAAAAGCTCAAAAAAAGGTAAAAACTTACATGGGTAAGCTTCTATTCTTGACTTGAGATCACCCAAAAGAAGTTGGGAGTGGAGGATTAAGAGGAGGATGAGGAGGAAGAAAGAGATGGTGTGTGGGAAGTAAAAATAAAATATTACCTTTTTATGTTTTTTTTACTAAGGGCATTGTTGGAATTTTTAAAAAAAGAGATGGCGGACTTAGCAAAACAGGGAGGCGCAAATAGTCTCTGCCATTAATTTATCAGGCACTCGTATCTAAGATTAGTCTGTATGTTCAAACCTGAAAAACAAAAAAGCATATATGTTTTTAGGAAGGAAGGGGATGCTTGCGATTGTTAAAGGTGGTCTTTGTTGGTGTTGGGAAACAACAGAGCTGAAGAAAAATAAAACACAATCACAACACAAGAAAATTACGTGGAAACTTCAAAACCGAAGAAAAAACCACGACCGTTGTCTAAACCGACAACCAGAGAAATATCACTATGTGAAAATTGTTACAACACATAGACTTCTCTCACTCTCACCCCAATGCCCCAGTACAACCACACTCTCACAAAGCAAATATTAAACTAAGTCAGATATAAGCTTAAAGTGCTACTGACTGGTGCATCTAAAAACAAAGAACCTAGGTCCAATATATAGCCTTGGTCTCCCCCTTGTTTCACCACACTAAGCGATGTGAGACTTCTCCAATAGCTAATTTTTAACCTCCTTCTTTATTTTAGAAACTTGGGCAATGTGGGACTTGGCAATCAACCCCAACAATCTCCCCCTTGATTGTAAGAGTTACACATCTTCCGCTTGCATTGTCTATACCGACAATCATACTCCACCATAAAAGAGTGCACTTTACTTGGAAACAAACCATCCCAAGAATTCTTCACATGGAACTAAACCATTCCAAGAATTTCCACATGTCGAAACCTTGCTGAAATTTTATGGTGCAACTCCCATGTTGGCTTCCAGGAAGTTCTTCAGCCATCGACATCTTTCACCACACACCCTGCATCAATGCCAACCAATGCCCATGTGCTATTTCTGAATCCGCTAGCAATAACTTGTCCTTTTCCATGGTATAGCGGAAATACCATAAGAACAAACTTTATCTTCTAGATGAGATCACCATCATCTCCTAGAACAAGGGAGACATTGCTAGCACTTACCTCAGAGTCTTTTTCAGATACTGCTCCACCTGGACAATTTCTCTTCACATGCCCAGACTTTCCACACTTCCAGCACACCAGATTCTTTGCAAGGATCTTCTTCCCATTAGCCCCACCTCCAGTTAGCAATATTGAGCTTGTTGAAGTGCTTTCATCATTTTTCATTCTCCTTTCTTCCGAAATAATTTTAGTTGCAACTTCTTCAAAACTCAAACTTTCCTTCCCATACATCAAAACAAGTTTCAGGTGAACATAGGAAGATGGAAGAGACAAAATAAGCCTTAACGCTTTATCTTCATCAACAATCTCTACTTTGAAAGATTCCAGCTCGGAGATGATATTATTCAAAGTACTAAGATGATCAGATATTTTCGTACCTTCATCCATGCGTAGATTGTGGAATTGCTCTTTTAGCAACAACCGATTTGAGATGCCATTTGCCTGATATAACCCTTCAAGCTTCTCCCAGAGCTCCTTGGCTGATGACAAATTCTGCACATTTGCAAGAACATTCTTTTGCAAACACAGACGAATTGCACTTGCAGCCCTCAAATCTAGTTCCTCCCACTTGTCGGCCTCCATGTTGGAAGTGTTTCCTTTCAGCGCCTTGTGTAATCCTGATTGTATCAGCACATCCTTGACTTGTACTTTCCACAAGCCAAAGTTGATTCTTCCATCAAACTTCTCTATGTCAAACTTCATAGCGCTCGAGTAAGACATAGCTGCTGCAAACTTCTTCTTCAGCACCTCCACAATATCACACTTCTTTTCTGGTGTGGAAGATCAGATAATTCTGCAACCACAGAGCGTACTAAGAATTGTGATATCTAATAGAACCGAAGCTCTTGATACCACTGTTGGGAAACAACAGAGCTGAAGAAAAATAAAACACAATCACAACACAAGAAAATTACGTGGAAACTCCAAAACCGGAGAAAAAACCACGATCGTTGTCTAAACCGACAACCAGAGAAATATCACTATGTGAAAATTGTTACAACACATAGACTTCTCTCACTCTCAACCCAATGCCCCAGTACAACCACACTCTCACAAAGCAAATATTAAACTAAGTCAGATATAAGCTTAAAGTGCTACTGACTGGTGCATCTAAAAACAAAGAACCTAGGTCCAATATATAGCCTTGGTCTCCCCCTTGTTTCACCACACTAAGCGATGTGGGACTTCTCCAATAGCTAATTTTTAACCTCCTTCTTTATTTTAGAAACTTGGGCAATGTGGGACTTGACAATCAACCCCAACAGTTGGTTCTCCGGTGAATGAAAATCGATTGAGTTTTTATAGCAACCATGGTGACCGACCAATTTACAGATATTCAAGCTCAGATAGAGGGGCAATTATGGTGCAAATCCTAATAGGAAGGAGATCAAGCAACTGCCCTTCGCAATCTTCTAGTACAAATCGGTAGTAGCAAATCTTCATCTGAATCTCCGGAAGATAATTACGACTGTGGAAGATTTTGATTTTGGCAGCTGTTGATTCCAGGGAAGATCGTTCTTGTGTGACGAGGTGGTCCAGCGGGCGATGAGGCTAGAGATGGTGGAGGGCTCGACGGAGGAGCCAGCTTTCCAAACCGGTGCAGTCTGCGAGTAATTGGTTTATCTTATCACATCATCTATGTATTTCTTTATATTTTTTTTATCCTACTCGTGTGGTTTGTTTTGTTTAAAAAGAGAGAAGAGACAATAAGTAGATAAAAATATGTGAGAAATATAGTAGGTTTTAAGTTTATTTGTCATAATAAGAAGAGAAGAAAAAAAATGAAGTGATTTGACTTCTCACTTTCTTTGTTTAGTTGAATGGAGAGTGTAATTGAAACTTTAATATATTAAGGGATAAATATGACAATGGTCCCAGAACTATGAACAGAAGTTGGTTTTGGTCCTTCACCGGCGTAACTTCCGGAAATAGTCCCTTCTATGCGGTGAACCACCGTGCCAAAAATGGTCATACCAAAGCGGAGGGACAATTTCCCGAAAGTTAGGTCTGCGATGAACCAAAACCAGCTTTCGCTCATAGTTCAAGGATCATTTTCATATTCATCTCATATATTAATTTTGTGTAAAAACACATTGTTATATGTTACAAAATGCATGTTAAAGAAATGTAAGAATGGAGTGATAAATGATAACGCTAGTGCTAGCCACTTTGGAAGAGCGAGAGAACTGACATTGACATTGACGGGTTGCAAAACACAGGCGCCACGCGCATAACAAATTCTGTGTTGTCTTGTATGCTTATTGCTATCGAAAGCGATTCAAAGACCTGCCTCACTGATATCATGCCCCCTCACTCTTTATGCACACATTCTCTATAAAAAAAGTATAAAAAGTTTGTTTTGTCATTTGTGTGTGGGTGGGTCCATTAAATGTGGAGAGAAAGAAAGAAGTTTGAGAATATATATACTCATCAAACACACAGCCACAGAGAGTACTAGTTCATTAATGGTGAAAAAAATCTTTGAAAGTGTTGACGTCGGACATAGTAGTCCATATCTATGTTTGACCGTTAGTCCCTAGGACGGAAAAGTGACCTGGTCACTTAAATTGACACATGGCTGATCCACGTGGCAGCCATGTAATATATAATAATAATAAATATTAAAAAAAAAAACTAACCCTAAATTACTCTTCATCATCTCACCGTCTTCATCATCTCATCAACACCACACCAGAACCAACATGAATCAGCACCACCATCTCCCTTCGCCGTCAAGCCCGATCATTCCACCATCGCTTCCCCTCCATCCAAATCGCACCACCACTGTATCTCCCCTCCTCCTGGATCACGCCGCGTAGCCACTACCTCTCCCTGGCCTAATCGCGCCGCCACCTTCATCACCACGACCTTAATCGCGCTCAGCCACCCCCTCTCTTCCCAAATCAATCCCCTTCACCACCGATCTGAAGTTTTTCTCACCAAACACTGAAAACTCAACAGATCAGGTGCGGTATTCTGATTTCATCACATCGGTTTCCTCTTCATGAAATCGACTAGGAGGTGAGATCCAGTAAGGATTTCGACCTAGCGGCATGATGTATCGGATCTGGTACAGGTGCAAGCTTGTTGGTTTCTGGGGATTTCTGGGTATTTTGAAGTTGTTGGTTGTTGAAGGTCTGCTCCTCCATTCTTTGGATCTGGTACAGAAGAAAGATCACGAGTTGAAGAGAGGGTTAGGGTTTGTTATATTGTTCTAGTACAGAAGAAATACCCAGAAGTGACTCCTTTCTCTTTCTGCGGTTTGGATCTCCATTTTATGCTAAAGTTTGGAACTTTGGAACTCTGAATATGGATTGCCCTTGGTGTTTTTGGTCTCTGTGCTGCGTTAAGCTATTTGAAGATAACTTTGATAGGGGGCTACTTGGGCATATGAGTTTGGCTCACAATCAATGGTTTGAGGATCTTAATCCTCCTCGTCAGATGCTAGTGGAGGTAGTGACTGATGGTTTATAAAATTTTAAAATTGTTTGTCCTTAATATATTTTCATGATAAATCTTTAATTTGTTTGTTTGGTTACTCTTGACAGATGCTTTGTGAGGAACGGGGTTTCTTTCTGGAAATGGGTTTAGTTTTTGTTAGATGGTGGGTGCATTTTTCTGGGTTATGAAGATGGATGATAGTGCAATTGGGGTTTCATCTTGTGTTATATTCTGGTTTGGATTTGAGATGAAAGTTTCATCTGGGTTTGGGTTTTGTGTTTCACGTTGAAAGATCTTGCTCTTTCATGGACAAGAATATCATAAAACCATTCAAAGTTTCATCTTTAAATAATGCATACATGTTAATCAGGGCACTTCCAACAAATGGATAATCTTCAAATCCCGCTTTCATGATATAAGAATGGACCTGTTTTCCTATATCAAGTGCTTTTATTTCTGCACAAGCCTGAGTAACACTAATTAAGGTGAATTGACTAGCTTTTGATTATAGAAGCATATCACCAAAGATCCCCATATAATAGTAGTCCAAGAAAATTCATTTCGTATTTTCTGGGTTCAACTATTGATTGAAACTTACCAGTGTTGTATAATGGCTTGTACCAGTTTGAATGAAAAAGTTAATTCATTTCGTATTTTGTGGGCTGAAGATGAAGATGGAGAGGATAATGATGGCTATGAAAGTTCATGTTGCTGAGAAGAAAGAAAGAAAGAGGATGGATTCAGGATAATTGTTTGATTTTTTTTTTTAGGTTTTTTTTAAATATTTTTTAATTGATTTTTTTCAACCTTAGGGACTAAATTGATAATGTCGGGGACCAAATTGAAACCCACGTGACACATAACTTGACACATGGACATTTTCTGTCCCAAGGACTAACGGTCAAACATAGATAGGGACTACAATGACCGACGTCAACACTTTTAGGGATTTTTTAATGCTGGAGAAGCTGATGAATATGAAGATGAAGAACATAGATGAAGAGAAATTCAGGAACTATTTAATTTGCATTTTATTTATTAAAATATGTAAATAATTAGGAAATCTTAATTTTATTTTAATTTAATGAGAAAAGAAAAAAATCCAGCGAGGCTCATTAATTGACGTGGCAAGGTTCACATCAGTTGGTGGAGCTCCGGCGTTGACCCAACCGGCCGGAAGGACCAAAACCAATCGTTTTGCCAAAAACTGGGGACCAATCCCCACCTTTACTCCGGCGATGGACTAAAGCCATATTTATGACAAAGGTTGGGGACCAAAAACTGGATTAAGCCTTAATATAATGCACTAAAAATATGTAAGTATTTGTGCAAGTTTTGGATGCCAACAACTTATTGGAGTAGTCTTTTTTAAAAAACTTATTGCAGTAGTAGTCACATTGAAATAATCAGGGTGATCCGATCCGACAAAGTCCAATTAAATTATTATGTGCGTGTTTAAATTTAGGTGAAAAACAATGAGAAATTAATATTATAATAGACAACCTCAAAAACTAAGAAATTTACTGTTATTTTAGCTCTAACATGACATATATTATTGACTTGAACTATGACAAGGGTTAAAATGGAAAATCTTGATTTGGTTATACAGCTAGAAATGAGTTTGGGATGAAAGCTAAGTGTTTACGTGAAAAATAAGCAAATACTTTTTTTTAATATAAACATACATATTTTTTGGTCAAAATATAAACATACAATTAAAAGAGCAATTTAGGGACTTGGATAAAGATCCTTTTGGGCTCTTTAAATTCATTGGTTTTCTAGGTGTCTTTTCTTATGCATTTTCAAAGCCCAAAACAAGCTTGTGTAGTGACCAAAAAGAAAATGAATTCAGGATTCAAGATAAAGTTGTCTTTTAGTGGTCTAATCAGACTCAACTGCACGAGTTCAATCAACATTAAAGAAGAACAAACAAGTTACATACGAGTAAACCAGAGAATTGTTTAATCGTTGCGGTGGAATGTTACTGCTCATTAACACCACACCGATCTATATTGATTAACTAACTCTCCAAGGATTCCGGAAGTGTATACTTTCACATCAATAGAATGCTAATCACAAGACAAGCAAGATACATGGTGATTGAACGTACTTGACCAAATCCACCAACATGTAAAACATGCTTAAGATATTTTATAAATGAAAAAGAGGGAACAACACGTGAAAAGATCACCTATCCAAGCAATTAATCATACAAATCTCCATTTGTCTATTTATCCTTGGTCTTTTATCTGCTAAGATATTTTATAAATGAAAAAGTTTTTTTGGTTACAATTTATGAACAACTTTAGTTAAATAAAATGAAAATAAAATTCATTGGAAACGGAAATGGATTAAATCTAAAAATCAATTTAGCTTACATACATATGTTATCTTAAAAGATTTTATAATAAAAAAATTAATTACCATTATAAGATAAATGTAATAGAATATCATAAAACCATTCAAAGTTTCATCTTTAAATAATGCATACATGTTAATCAGGGCACTTCCAACAAATGGATAATCTTCAAATCCCGCTTTCATGATATAAGAATGGACCTGTTTTCCTATATCAAGTGCTTTTATTTCTGCACAAGCCTGAGTAACACTAATTAAGGTGAATTGACTAGCTTTTGATTATAGAAGCATATCACCAAAGATCCCCATATAATAGTAGTCCAAGAAAATTCATTTCGTATTTTCTGGGTTCAGCTATTGATTGAAACTTACCAGTGTTGTATAATGGCTTGTACCAGTTTGAATGAAAAAGTTAATTCATTTCGTATTTTGTGGGCTGAAGATGAAGATGGGGAGGATAATGATGGCTATGAAGGTTCATGTTGCTGAGAAGAAAGAAAGAAAGAGGATGGATTCAGGATAATTGTTTGATTTTTTTTTTTAGGTTTTTTTTAAATATTTTTTAATTGATTTTTTTCAACCTTAGGGACTAAATTGATAATGTCGGGGACCAAATTGAAACCCACGTGACACATAACTTGACACATGGACATTTTCTGTCCCAAGGACTAACGGTCAAACATAGATAGGGACTACAATGACCGACGTCAACACTTTTAGGGATTTTTTAATGCTGGAGAAGCTGATGAATATGAAGATGAAGAACATAGATGAAGAGAAATTCAGGAACTATTTAATTTGTATTTTATTTATTAAAATATGTAAATAATTAGGAAGTCTTAATTTTATTTTAATTTAATGAGAAAAGAAACAAATCCAGCGAGGCTCATTAATTGACGTGGCAAGGTTCACATCAGTTGGCGGAGCTCCGGCGTTGACCCAACCGGCCGGAAGGACCAAAACCAATCGTTTTGCCAAAAACTGGGGACCAATCCCCACCTTTACTCCGGCGATGGACTAAAGCCATATTTATGACAAAGGTTGGGGACCAAAAACTGGATTAAGCCTTAATATATTGCACTAAAAATATGTAAGTATTTGTGCAAGTTTTGGATGTCAACAACTTATTGGAGTAGTCTTTTTTAAAAAACTTATTGCAGTAGTAGTCACATTGAAATAATCAGGGTGATCCGATCCGACAAAGTCCAATTAAATTATTATGTGCGTGTTTAAATTTAGGTGAAAAACAATGAGAAATTAATATTATAATAGACAACCTCAAAAACTAAGAAATTTACTGTTATTTTAGCTCTAACATGACATATATTATTGACTTGAACTATGACAAGGGTTAAAATGGAAAATCTTGATTTGGTTATACAGCTAGAAATGAGTTTGGGATGAAAGCTAAGTGTTTACGTGAAAAATAAGCAAATACTTTTTTTTAATATAAACATACATATTTTTTGGTCAAAATATAAACATACAATTAAAAGAGCAATTTAGGGACTTGGATAAAGATCCTTTTGGGCTCTTTAAATTCATTGGTTTTCTTGGTGTCTTTTCTTATGCATTTTCAAAGCCCAAAACAAGCTTGTGTAGTGACCAAAAAGAAAATGAATTCAGAATTCAAGATAAAGTTGTCTTTTAGTGGTCTAATCAGACTCAACTGCACGAGTTCAATCAACATTAAAGAAGAACAAACAAGTTACATACGAGTAAACCAGAGAATTGTTTAATCGTTGCGGTGGAATGTTACTGCTCATTAACACCACACCGATCTATATTGATTAACTAACTCTCCAAGGATTCCGGAAGTGTATACTTTCACATCAATAGAATGCTAATCACAAGACAAGCAAGATACATGGTGATTGAACGTACTTGACCAAATCCACCAACATGTAAAACATGCTTAAGATATTTTATAAATGAAAAAGAGGGAACAACACGTGAAAAGATCACCTATCCAAGCAATTAATCATACAAATCTCCATTTGTCTATTTATCCTTGGTCTTTTATCTGCTAAGATATTTTATAAATGAAAAAGTTTTTTTGGTTACAATTTATGAACAACTTTAGTTAAATAAAATGAAAATAAAATTCATTGGAAACGGAAATGGATTAAATCTAAAAATCAATTTAGCTTACTACATATGTTATCTTAAAAGATTTTATAATAAAAATTAATTACCATTATAAGATAAATGTAATAGGTTACACTTGATAGCCAAAAGACTACTAGCATTGAAGAACTATAGATGACTAAGGTTATTTTGAGAGTGGTTTAGAACTAATTAAATTCAATGAAGTAAAATATCCAAATTAACAAACATCAAGTAAACATAGCAAAAAAAAACAAAATATAGATCCATCTAGTAAATGTAGCCAGAAAATCCATACCAAGCTATAGATCCATCAGGTAAACGTAGCAATAAAATCCAAACAAAGCTATAGATCCATCCGGTAAACGTAGCAAGAAAATCCAAACAAAGCTATAGACAATCTAGTAAACGTAGCAAGAAAATCCAAATGAAGCTAAGTAAGTAAACAAAGCTCAGTAAGTAAACAATACTACATAAGTCCATGTAACGATCATATACGTCATCCTGCACTCCATCCATATATGTCATCTATCATCAGCCATATGCATGAGTAGCTAGAGAGTACCTGGAAAAAGTTATAAGAATTATAATTTTAAGTTGACTTTTTATTACTTAAATAAAGCCAACATAAAATATTTTAAAAATAAAATAGTCAAACTAATACATAAGTAATACCCATTCAAGAAGCCCTTTTTACAGTTTATTCACTAACATAAGTATTTTCTTAATTAAAAGTGGTGGTGTTTGAGTAGCATTTTCTAAAACAACACATGCATATCACTAGATTATTTATTTCATCACTGATCAGTTTATATCACTAGTATATTTCCATTTCCATTTTCTTGCAAATTAAACGTAATAGCGTTTCTCTCCGGCTTTTTTTTTATAAGCCAAAGAATATATTGAAATGAAGCACAAGGGGTACTTCAACCCAATACAGAAAAGAGGAAAAAGAGAGTACAACTAAAATACAATTGACAAACCTACTTGAAAATAAAATAGCACAGGATAAACGTCCAAGAGGACCCCCAAAATAAAAGACATACTAATACAGATAGACACAATACAACCATGAAGTAGTCCAGCTCAATCAACCCCATATTTAGCAAGGAGCATCCAAGATTCATGTGCACAGAAAGCTACCAAGAAGTCAGAGACATGGAATATGTGACACCTCGCTAGCCAAATCCCATGATAATGAAGGTCTGATAAGGAATACATTACCCATGTCCCAATAATCATAAGAATAGTACCCTTGACTGATATAAAATGCTACCACCCAACTCTGCCATCCAGACCATGTTGCTATAGCTCGTAGTGCCATTCTTCTCATCCAAGTGACAAAATACACATGGCCGGATTTTGGACACCGTACGTTTTAACTTTTGATCATCAGGATTCAGGAAATCAACGGACGAGGATTTCTCTGCAACACAGCATCTCTCACCGACTCTCTCTCTAGCTCTCACCCCTCCCTTTCTCTTCTCTCACATCACCTCGCTTGCTCTCTAATCATCGCGCGACTCTCTTTCTCTCTCACATTGCCTCGCTTTCTCTCTCAACACCGCGCACAACTCTCTTTCTCTCACATCGCCTCGCTTTCTCTCTCATCACCGCGTGCGACTCTCTCTCTCTCTCATTGCCTCCCTTTCTCTCTGATCACATCGCGCGCGACTCTCTTTCTCACCTCGCTTTCTCTCTCATCGCTGCACGACTCTCTTTCTCTCACATCGCCTAGCTTTCTCTCATCACCGCGCGAGACTCTCTTGAGCAAATGAACGGAAAAATCAGAAAATCGCTTACCTAAGCTAACGATGAGCTTGTACGCAACCTCTCCTCAAAACTTGAGTCGCCCAGATGAGCCCACAGACCGGGCAGATTCTGACCGGCGGTGGTTGCACGATAGGTTGGGGATGGTTCGCCGCCGCCTTCCTGGCCCTCGCCTCCGCTGCTTGATCCTCATTCCTTTGACGGCATCGCTGTGCTCGCGCAGTCGTCAGGTAGCGACGGTCACAACCGGGCCAAATACAGTCGATGTAAACCGGGAGCGCGTCACCAAGAGCTCGACCGCCGAGTTGCGTGTTGCAACGGCGCGCCTTCGCGGAACCAGTGCTCGACATCTGCAAAGGAACGGAGAGAGATCGAATGTCAGAGGTGAAATAAACGGAGACAAAACAAGCGAGAGTCTGACGAATTGCTACCGTGGGAAATGGGAATGGAAATCGCACAGAGCAGAGCAGAGAGGGATAGGAAAGTGCTGAGTGAGACAGTTAGAGAGAGTGCTGCTCTATGGGGACAGTTAAAGGGTGAGATGAAGGTCTGCTCCTCCATTCTTTGGATCTAGTACATAAGAAAGATCACGATTTGAAGAGAGGGTTAGGTTTGTTCTTTGGTTCTAGTATAGAAGAAATACCCAGAAGTGACTCCTTTCTCTTTCTGCGGTTTGGATCTCCATTTTATGCTAAAGTTTGGAACTTTGGAACTCTGAATATGGATTGCCCTTGGTGTTTTTGGTCTCTGTGATGCGTCAAGCTCTTTGAAGATAACTTTGACAGGGGGCTACTTGGGCATATGAGTTTGGCTCACAATCAATGGTTTGAGGATCTTAATCCTCCTCGTCAGATGCTAGTGGAGGTAGTGACTGATGGTTTATAAAATTTTAAAATTGTTTGTCCTTAATATATTTTCATGATAAATCTTTAATTTGTTTGTTTGGTTACTCTTGACAGATGCTTTGTGAGGAACGAGGTTTCTTTCTGGAAATGGGTTTAGTTTTTGTTAGATGGTGGGTGCATTTTTCTGGGTTATGAAGATGGATGATAGTGCAATTGGGGTTTCATCTTGTGTTCAATTCTGGTTTGGATTTGAGATGAAAATTTCATCTGGGTTTGGGTTTTGTGTTTCACGTTGAAAGATCTTGCTCTTTCATGGACAAGAATATCATGAAAGCATTCAAAGTTTCATCTTTAAATAACGCATACATGTTAATCAGGGCACTTCTAACAAATGGATAATCTTCAAATTCCGCTTTCATGATATAAGAATGGACCTGTTTTCCTATATCAAGTGCTTTTATTTCTGCCCAAGCCTGAGTAACACTAATTAAGGTGAATTGACTAGCTTTTGAATATAGAATCATATCACCAAAGATCCCCATATAATAGTAGTCCAAGAAAATTCATTTCGTATTTTCTGGGTTCAGCTATTGATTGAAACTTACCAGTGTTGTGTAATGGCTTGTACCAGTTTGAATGAAAAAGTTAATTAATTTCGTATTTTGTGGGCTGAAGATGAAGATGGAGAGGATAATGATGGCTATGAAGGTTCATGTTGCTGGGAAGAAAGAAAGAAAGAGGATGGATTCAGGATAATTGCTTGATATTTTTTTTTTAGTTTTTTTTAGGTTTTTTTAAAATATTTTTTAATTGATTTTTTTCAACCTTAGGGACTAAATTGATAATGTCGGGAACCAAATTGAAACCCACGTGGCACATAACTTGACACATGGGCATTTTCTGTCCCAAAAACTAACGACCAAACATAGATAGGGACTACTATGACCGACGTCAACACTTTCAGGGATTTTTTTCACTATTAATGATTTCTAGGGACTACTATGAACGGCGCCTACTTTCTTAGGGACCAAAATGGTGATTCACTCTAATTCATTCCATTTGTTTTTCCCATTGTCCCGGAATCACATCATTAAATTCAATGTTTTTTAGGGGCAAATTCAATGTTTAGTTACATGCATTATCTTTTTTTTTTCTTTTTTATAAAATAGTTACTTGCATTATCTATGACTAACTTGCATTATCTATTTGGTTTAATTTCTATGCAATGGTGGTGTAAATTTTTTTTACACCGTCAACCAATTAGATTTTAAGGATGTGAGAAAATCTCTCTTTTTATTTAATTTCATTAATTGACGTGACACATCCTTAAAATCTGATTGGTTAACGGTGTAAAAAAACTTTACACCGTCGGTGCAACATCCTTTTTCTCACATCCTTAAAATATGACGTGAGATGTTAGATGCATGACTAATCTCTTTTCCTTACAATACTCACTAGTCATTAATGATATATTAACAAAAATTCTACAGCTAGCTGTATGTTCAAATCTAAAATTTTAGCTCATACTAGTTATGTTACATATGAATTATCCACTTAGGTTTTATTTGGTTCGAAAAAAAAGGAAAGAATGGAAAGGAAAAGGAAAGAAAAAAAGAGGAAAGTGGACTAGTTTTGTAGGTTTGTTTGATTTAAAAGAAAGGAAAGGAAAAAATGAGCGAAAAATGTGTATATATGAAATGAATTAAATAACTTGAGTTGAATATATTTTGTATAGTAAAAAATATATTTTATATTTGAACATAAATTAAACCGTATATGAAAGCCAACAATCAAAATAGATATTACCCAAGTTGCGAAAGAAGAAAAGAGATGCTATAAGCTTAGCACTGTTTCGATCTGTTATTTAATTTATTTGGAAATGCTTCTGATTGCGCAACAGTCATTTAAATTAAAATTAGGCGCATTCCACATTTGCCTTCTTCAACAAGAGGAAAACATTTTACGGTGGGGCACACTAAAATGCATCCCTTCCTTCCTTTGCTTCTTCAAACCAAATGACAGAAAACATACATTTTTATTCATTTTCCCTCTTTCTCCTTTTCTTTCCTCCATACCAAACGACACCTTAAAAAAACATAATTTATTTTTATATGTGTTCACTTAAATTTTTTAAAGTGAATTAATTGATTTTTTTCAAATAATATCTTTGTGAGATCAATACATACGAAGAGATTGGTGGGGCGCCGTTCTTGGTGAAGGCAACAGCGATGACGGACGACCTCAACCTTGCATGGAATTGAGGTCATTGTCAAGCCATTTGTGAAACGCATTACAAGAACCTAGTTGATGCTCTTGAGCATGCGGATGATGTGAATCTTCATACGAATAGTGGTGCAACAAATTTTGGAACTGTTGCCTCGTACCTAGAGGTGAGTGTAGTTTGGATTCCCCAAGAAAATTGTGTGGCGGATCGACTTGCTAGGAAAGGGGCTTGTAGCCCACCGGCTGCCATTAGGTCTCAATTTAAAGTTCGCTTTAGGGCACACTTACAGTTGGGCCGGCCCTGCAGGAAAAACCCCCTTGAAAAAACCTGGTGAAGGAAAAAGAGTACATGAATTCAGTAATCAATATGAAATCTCCAAGGAGGACTATACGAAAAAACACATAGGATAAAATATCAAAATTCTCGCTGTCTAAAAGAGGTGCCTTCAAACCATTGTAGCATTCAAAAAATGATGCCTTCACATCCAAACTTTTGAATTATATCTAACATAAGAGGGCTCAAACTTTTGAAAAGCGTGTGTTTGATTCTGTTCTCATTCAACTCAAGTTAATGGAGCTCAATTGCTTCTATAATATTTCTTGCCTGGAAAGCATGATTTGCCTTCTCAGACATGTTAACCAATTGAAATCAGAAAATCAAATATTCCGAAAGACAACAAAACTTTACACATTTTGTATTTGCTATGCTTACTAATACTACACAAGTATTTACAAACTAAGTCTATCTCCCATCAAAAAAGCACGCTAAGAGCAGCTAGAATATGTCTTAAACTTAATTACCTGAGTATTGTAAGAGCCACAAAATCCACATTTGTGATACAACCTGACTTAACAGACAAGAAATTTACAATTTGGTCTAGGGCTGTTTCACCCTAGACACTTCCTCTTCCCTTTACGTTCTTCAAAGTCATTATTTGAAACTCTTAGAAAGCTAGAAGAATCAACTATTAATTCAATACCACCACAGATATTAAACCCCATCCATTTTCAGTTATTTTTGTGTGTAGTAGAAGCTCCCATTATAGCCTACCCAACTAGAGCTACATTTTTAATTTGTTGGTATGATAACATATCAAGTTAACAACAATTTGGCTACTCGATCATCTTAATTACATAAATTTGGGGCTAACATGATTCTATACTTTCTTAACACCACCTTTGACTAGTCAGCTTTTTCATATACATACATAAGGCTTAAATATGTTGGAGACCCCTCTAAAATAGAGCTACTTTGGTTTAGGCCCCTACAAAATATTTTTTTGGGAATACATCCCTATTTGGAAAATAGTATGGAGGGATAATCCCTCGCCGTTACAAGAATCGTTAGTTTTCTAACAGAGATCGACGTGACAGCCACATCATCAGGTCATGTCATCAATGTTGCCAAGTAAGCACATGAGCAAAAGTTTAAAATATACAATTGAGACAAATTTCTTTCAGACTCGTAAGATTAGTGAAAAAATGTTATTTAGTGAAAAAATATACAAGATATAAACCATAAATTCTTTTTTCCGACTCGTAAGATTAGTGAAAAATGTTATTTAAGGTAAAAAATATATCAAAAATCTAAAAATTGAAAAAATGAGAAATAAATTTTCAAAATCATTAACATAACTCAATAAATTTTAATATTCAGGTATATAAATTAGTTTAATCTTTATTTTCTTCGGGATGTATATTGCTGATAAAACATTTTAAATTATGTATCAAAATTTTGTTTTGCCCCCTTGCAATTTTTCTCCAAGTTCCGCCACTGAGCACATGAGCAAATGTTTAAAATAAGAAAATATGTAACCAGGATTCCAACACAAGACCTGCAACTTAAATTAAAGAAACCTTACCACAAGACCTGTGATCGAATCCTGGTTAATTTTTTTTTTTAATTTAAACTTTTGCTCATGTGCTTACTTGGCAACGTTAATGATGTGGCCTGATGATGTGGCTACCACGTCATCCTCTATTAGAAAACTAACAATTCTTGTAACGGTGGAGAGCTTATCCCTCCATATTATTTTCCAAATAGGGGTGTATTCCCAAAAAAATATTTTATAGGGGCCTAAACCAAAGTATGCATATTTTAGAGGGACCTCCAACATATTTAAACCACATACATAATAATGAAACAAAAATAGATTTCTATGCAAATGCAACCGCACCTCGACTCTCTCTCTCTCTCAGGCTTTCTCACCGGCGGCCCCTCTCTCTCACCTTACCGCTCTTTCTCACCGGCCCCTCTATCTCACCTCGCCTTTCTCTCTCACCGCTCTTACTGATCTCACCCCCTCTCACCTCGCAACTCTTTCTCCCACTTCTCTCTGATAACCTCGAGTACTCTTTCTTACACCTCACCACTCACCTCGCCCTCTTTCTCACACCTCGATTCTCCTTCTCTCACCTCGATCGCCTCTCTTTCTCTCACCGCGAGTCTCTCATCAACCATTCGCAGCAAAATGAGAGTAATAGAGAAAATCGTACCTGCAGATAACGATGTTCCTAAGTGCATCGTTTCTTGAGAGCACTAGTAGCCTAGATGAGTCCACAGATGGGGCACACTCTGGCCGGCGGTGGTTGCGCGGTCGCTTTGCGACGGTTCGCCGCCGCATCCCTGGGCGTGGCCTTCGCTGCCGCTGCTTGGTGCTCGTGCCTGGCACGACACTTCTCAGCTCGCTCCGCAGCAACGTAGCAACGTCCACAACCATTCCAAGCGCAGTGGAAGTAGACCAGCAGTGCTTCCCCAAGAGCACGGTCGTCGCGTCGCGTGTTGTGGCGGCACCTCTTTGAGGATCCTGTACTCCGTCGGTTCGCCATCTGCGACCATAACAGAGAGAAAATATTAGAGGAAAAACCAGAATTAGACAAGGGAGGGAGAGTGATTAGACAAGCGAGATAGAGAGAGGGTGTTGCTCAGGGGAATGCTACCTTCGTCGAAATTGTAGTGGTTCAGTGAAGTGACAGAGAGAGTGTGATGAAAAGATGAAAAATGTGTTTTCTCGATGGGATAGTTAACATGGCAAGTGATATATAAATATATAGTAAAATGCACGTGGACACGCGTATTGCGTTGTTTGGGTGCGATTGAGTGAGCGAGTGATTTTGTGAGTGAGGGATGAGTGAATTTATTTGTTAGACAGACCACTTTCTCTTTCAAAATTAGCTTGGTTGCCTTGCATGTAATCATGCAAAATTAGCCATTAATTAAACTTTTCTGACTCTAAAACTTTGCTTTTTGGGATAAATCAGAACTTGATGTTGTGCTAGACAAAGGAAAGACAGTGATTAGACAAGCTAGAGAGAGTGTTGCTCAGGGAAATGCTACCTTCGTCGGAATTGCAGTGGTTCAGTGAAGTGGCATAGAGAGTGTGATGAAAAGATGAAAAACGTGTTTTCTCGATGGGATAGTTGACAGGACAAGTGATATATAAATATATAGTAACATGCAAGGGACACGCGTATTGTGTTGTTTGGGTGAAGGTGTGTGAGAGAGCGTGATTGATATTGTGCGAGTGAGTGAGCGAGTGATTGTGAGTGAGTGATGAGTGAATTTGTTTGTTAGACATACCACTTTTTCTCTCAAAATTAGCTTGGTTGCCTTGCATGTAATCATGCAAAATTAGCCATTAATTAAAACTTTCTTTCTCTAAAACTTTGCTTTTGGGGATAAATCATAACTTGATGTTGTGCTAGATCAGGGAGAGACAGTGATTAGACTAGCGAGATAGAGAGTGTTGCTCAGGGAAATGCTACCTTCTTCAGAATTCCAGTGGTTCAGTGAAGTGACAGAGAGAATGTGATGAAAAGTGTGTTTTCTTGATGGGATAGTTAACAGGGTAAGTGATATATAAATATATAGTAAAATGCAAGGGGACACGCGTATTGCGTTGTTTGGGTGAAGGTGTGTGAGAGAGCGTGATTGATATTGTGCGAGTGAGTGAGCGAGTGATTGTGAGTGAGTGATGAGTGAATTTGTTTGTTAGACAGAGCACTTTTTCTCTCAAAATTAGCTTGGTTGCCTTGCATATAATCATGCAAAATTAGCCATTAATTAAAACTTTCTCTCTCTAAAACTTTGCTTTTAGGGATAAATCATAACTTGATGTTGTGCCAGACAAGGGAGAGACAGTGATTAGACAAGCGAGATAGAGAGTGTTGCTCAGGGA
This sequence comes from Lotus japonicus, assembly GCF_012489685.1. Classification (NCBI taxonomy): domain Eukaryota; kingdom Viridiplantae; phylum Streptophyta; class Magnoliopsida; order Fabales; family Fabaceae; genus Lotus; species Lotus japonicus. The sequence goes on from NC_080046.1 coordinate 46,987,892, forward strand.
AATGCTACCTTCGCCGGAATTGCAGTGGTTCAGTGAAGTGACAGAGATTGTGTGATGAAAAGTGTGTTTTCTTGATGGGATAGTTAACAGGGTAAGTGATATATAAATATATAGTAAAATGCAAGGGGACACGCGTATTGCGTTGTTTGGGTGAAGGTGTGTGAGAGAGCGTGTTTGATATTGTGCGAGTGAGTGAGCGAGTGATTTTGTGAGTAAGTGATGAGTGAATTTGTTTGTTAGACAGACCACTTTCTCTCTCGAAAGTAGCTTGGTTGCCTTGCATGTAATCATGAAAAATTAGCCATTAATTAAACTTTTCTGTCTCTAAAACTTTGCTTTTGCGGATAAATCATAACTTGATGTTGTGCTCAATGTTCTGAAAACCGGACCGCACCGCTTAATGTACTTTTATTTTGTTATTGTTAGAAAGACTTCATATTTTCATGTTATTAATATTTTTTACTTTTTTAGAATTTTCCATCTTGATTAACTTCAAAACAGTAAGATTACCTTAAAGAAAAAGTTTATGAAAGTTTGAAGAAGGTGTTTTATGGAACTTTATTTTTGAAAAGGTTGATGAAGCTGAAAGTTGATTTTGAAAGACTCGGAGAAGCCCTTTCTTAGAATCTTTTTGAAAGAAATGTTTTTGGATTTTTTTAGATCTTTTGGATTTTGGATAAATGATAAAGAAGTATTTTTTAATTCATATTTAAAAGGGACAAAACAGGGTTTTTTGGTTTTTCATAATTTTTTTTTCTGTTTTTGGTATACTGGCCAGATGGCCCAAAGCCCCAAACCAAATCTACAAGAAAATGTTTTTGTTAGAACACACCAAAAAGGAAAGATCCAAGAGACTTTTTGGGCTAAGATATTTAAGTATTGGTCCCTGATTTTTTCCCCATGTGCTAGTTCTAGTTTGCTGGGTAATTTTCTTATGTTTGGTCAGCCTGTTTAATATGTAGTCTCAGAGGCTCTCAGCAATGATCGAAAAAAAAAAAGCTCACAGCAAATGTACTGTTGATATTTTTGTTCTTTGTAATGAGTAGAGCACGTGTTTCCTATTAATTAAATTTAGCTTATATAAAAATAAAAATACATATATAATTATGTTTATTTAGAAAATGAAGAAAATAAAATTATTTGAACACGTTGGTATTTGTTACCGACGGATTTAAAAAATCATCAGTAGTTTACTAAAATTATTTACATGTACAACAATAGAAAAACACTTCACAAAATGTAATCAGATTCATTTGTAGAAAACACAAACCTTGACGACCCAGCCCGCAAACAAAACCTCATGTTCCACTTGCTTTCGTTCAACCTGAAATGCTTAGAATAAGATTCGGGTGGATGCAAACTGGTTGTTAAGATTCCCACGCCATATAAATAAATTTCTACCACATTCTGATAAACATTTTTTTTATTGCCATACCGCCCATACATGTATACTACTTTGATAAATTAAGATATCATTTTCAGTATAAGAAGTCACTTTCCTCTAAAAAAATATACACATGAATATAATTACTAACTATACAAGTCATGTATTAATAATGTCATTTGTTTTTGTTGTTTCACTTGGAAAATATATTAACAATGTTCTAAACTTAAAAAAGTTCTATACAATTGTAGTCAATTAATCAGTCCTGAATTTTGTACGTAAAAATCTCTTGTAACTTCCGAGTCATGATGCAAATGGTTTTTGTTTTTCTTGTCTCCGGCATTGTTTCCATTCCAAGGTTCAGTCTGCTCGTGTCATATGCCATCCCCATGCTTCGCTCTGAATATTCTTTTTATCAATTTTTCATGTATTTATCTTGTTCCCCTATTTGTCAGGTTGTATGCTAGCTAAGTGTCATAGTCCTTGCTATTTCATCCTAGGGATTTCAATTTTGTAAAGAGTGCTACTGAAAGTACCATTGAATTTACTGGAATAAGTATATTTGCTCTTATATAGGGAGATTAACACACATCAGGTATAACGTAAGTTTCTCAAAAGAAAAATTAACAATGTTCAAAACTTATACACGCTCACATGATGTATCAAATAAGCATGACTCAGTAGTTAGTAATCTCCATGGTGTGTAGGATCTAGTAAATAAAACTTCTTCACAAACTAGCATATTTATACCAAAATAAAAATCAAAATTAAAAACTAATTAAAAAAATATATAAATGAAAATGAGTAAAACAAATAAGAGAAGAGAAGTGAGTTGCAAAGTGATGGCCAAGTTCTCTCTATAGAGGTTATTGATGACTCAAACCGTCAATAACCTTGTTAAAGACAAAGTTCTTAATAGTCTGAGTCGTGGAAGAAACCTCCGGATGGGAGGTATTACTTGTCTACTATTCTTGATGATTGTTTTCGTTTTAGCCATTCTTTTGATTTGTTTTCGGTTGTTTTTGTCGCAGTGATGGCAATGATGTTGCTGATTTTTTAGCCAGGAACGCATCTTCCTATGCTGGGCATGTCTGGATAGAGAAGGTGCCTCCTGAGACCGATCCGTTTGTAACTGCTGATCTTTTGGTGTCTTTTTTTTTATGCTTATCTTTTGGCGTCTTTGCCTCTAGTTTAATTTATTTGCAGAAACTTTTCAAAAAATTAATAGTCTAAGTCGTGGGTAAATAGGCTGTGCAATAATTGCATTAACCTCTTTACCTAATGACACCTTTAACCGTTAGCCAAGGACGTCAATAATCTTTGTCACCAAATGTTCGCGCCACTTGTGCTGTTTCACTAAACCTTTTCGTCACTTATAATTGTTGTAGCCGTCAGTATTATTTTTTTATTTTTTTTCTAAGATGGTGTATGAGGGTGATTTACACACCCCATATAATAATTGATGAAATTAACCTATTAGAGTGAATTTTAGTAGTAATGTGTTAGCATTTTTATGTTTGAAATTATGCGGTTAGGAAAACAACAATATAGGCACATTGCAGCTGATGGTTTCCAGTCACCGACATAAAATTATTGGATCACTGTGTACAATTGCAGCTGATGGTTTCCAATTTCGAAGGCATTATCATGCTTGGATACATTACTCAATTATGATAATGATCTTTAGTACGTATCTTAGAAATACACCAAGGAAGGGGATCATGAGATAAAGGATATGTTTGATTCTTTAGGCAAATTCGTTATAAGGAAATCAAATAGAGACAAAAAAACATCATTAATTAACTTGCCAAGTATAGACAAAATCTTAGTACTTTGAAGAATGAAGAGCTATTCAAAAAAAAAAAAAAAGAATGAAGAGTGATGCTTAATTTTGGTTGGGCTTTGAAGATTGCTTTGGAGGATGACACCATAGCTCCTCATATATAATACAATCCATATTCCCTTCAATTCAGCACCCAAAAAACTCAACACTCCAGCTCTTTACCACGCTTTCTTGTCATTGTATTCCATAAAACTTTGTCATTCCTTGGTCCTTTCATCAATTTCATTGCCTTTGCCAGCCCAAGGTTTTTCTGTCAAACTAGATGGACATTTCTTTTTCAGATGACTCAGTATCATACATGTAATGATCACCATCCCCTTTAGAGCTGTTATTCAAAAAGATAGAGCATGTACCTTTCTTTTGAAATCATGCATTTTGAATGTGGGATTGAAGTTTTATACCTTGTAATTGGATTCTGACATAGAGCATGTACCTTTCTTTTGAAATCTGCATTATAAAATCAATTTCCCCAACAATCTTCTTTCCTGGACCTAAGGATAATTCTTTGATGTAGATTCAAATGAATGAGAAAACAAACCAATTAATGGTATATTGAATCTGAACATACCCAGATGGGCGATTTCAGATTTTTAGGCATTCTTACAGTAAAGCTTCTCAACTTAGTAGGCCATTGTTATCTCTGCTTATAACCTTTTCTAAAACAATAGCCCACAAAGCATATATGGCTAACATTAAATGACACAGAAAATGGCTGATACTAAAGCTGACAATATACATCTAAACCATAAACCTAAGCAAAAAGAAAATTCATAGCCTAAGAGAGTGAGCATCTTCATTCATTAGGATAGAAATGTATATAGCTACGAGAGCAAAAACTACTAATTTAACATAGCTAGATTTTATATGTAGTGGAATAAATATCCTACATCATTTGTGCATAAACAATGAGTAATTTACATCGTTGGAGAACTTGATACGGAAGCGAATCAGCTATTTGATATCATGCTAAGTGGAGAATTTGACCAGATCCAGTGCCTACTAATCCAAGACTTCAGATGGCCAAAGGCGTTTCCAAATGGAAATCTCAGATTCACTCTTAATCTTTCTTATTCCCCCATAAAAGCCATCAGCCTCATTTCCCTCCTCTCTATGGTCTTTCCTACTGACAGTGGTTTGTCTCCATCGCGAGCCAGGAGTGTAGTGATTGAATTCTAGCACCACTGTGTCTGCAACCACACGTTTAGCATCAAATAAACTATGTTAGAATCTCAAGAAGCTCCTTTCACTGATTGGATATAAACATAACCAGGCTAATGCCATGACCATAGTAGTCAAAATCTGGATCATGACTTGAGAAGGGGGTATTAGCCGTGAATCGCATAATTATAAGATTTAGCACATTTCGTCTATATGCATATAAAATAGCATAAATGTAAGGGGGGGGAAACACTTTCTGGTGTGATTACGGTACGATTATGCCACAATTAAGTCAGAAAACAATTACATGTGATTTTTATCATCAGGGCATCATTAATCGCAGTCCTTCACCATCATTTTATTAGTGCTACGAGTTTTAATGTTGAAATCCTTTGTAATTTTACAGTTTTAATCTATGAATGATATGTTGACGACATGTGAAAGACATAAAGAACAAAATTTTATCTAAGAGCACATGTTTGTTAAAATTCATTCCACAAAGAAGTTCAAAGATGAAAATTGGCCTTCTCAACACAAGACAAGGAACAGAATATTCTATATCATTTTTTTTACTGAGGCAAGACTTAAACATTAGTGAGTCTTCCCTGTTAGGTCAAGTGGCAATAGCTTCAGAACTATTTTTGACTATTAATCCTACTTCTGTCTCCATTGTTATTGCAGTGAAGGGAATGAGAAATAAAATGTTCATTTCTAGGTACCATAGAAGGATGTTGTGGGTCATTCTGGCTATAATTAAAAAGATCAGAAAAATGAAAATTGTTTGGAAGCTCAAAATAGCCATGTTATTCCTCCACATAACAAAAAAGATTCCTACTAGAATTGAAACTCAGTCTATAAAAGAAACTGATTTCTTTAGCATAGTTGGCCATAAATGTATCCACTGAGACACAACTTATCAATATGTTGGTGGAAATGATGACATAGTGACAATGAAATGTCTTGGGGACCAATAAAATAGCATAGCAGGTGGTCCAAGTAGAGATATATAATAGAATCCAGGAAGAGAGCCAAACTCTGTGATCTGGTCTGGTTGTCAAAGTGAACTGTACATGCATGTCAATATTTTCACTTTATAACTCCCACAATACAAATAAAAATATTATTGGTTGGTTATAAAACAGGAAACTTCATGCTTCACTCAACTTTGTCATAAAAATTTCTAGGCATTATATTAAGTTGTGTTTAAAAAGCATATTTTATTTTGATCCCACAACCACTTCTTCAACAAATCACCAAGTCGAATCCTTTCATTGATCCACTAACCACACACAGCGACATAACTGGATTAAATGTTTGATAAAATCCAGAACCAAAAAAGTAATGATAGATAGTAATAACAATCATCCTATATAAAATTTGAATTAACTCACCATTACTATGACAGCGGCAATAATTTTCATCTCCATTGCAGGACTCCAAGTGGCCCACAACACCATACCACCAACCTGCCATAAAGTTGCATCTCGTCATGCAGCAATTCATTTTAGGTTAATACAGTTCTAGTGGTCATTTTCTTAATCAAGTTATAAGAGATTAAGTGTACAAGAACATGAAGATTATACAAAAATATATTTTCAAGTATCAGAATAATGGAAATGGATAATTAAGATTTGAAGGTTAATCATTTTGCAATGGAAGACTAAAAGTAGATACAATTGCCCCTTTTGTTGGCTCTCTGTAGAGATATAGATATGGTCCTGCAGTATGTGTATGTAGCCATTCATTTTTAAGTTTGTTAAAATTCAGTGGCTCTTTTGTGGACACCCTTACTAGCCAAAGTAATTAGCAGGACGAAAGAATGGAGAAAGGAACAAACCATAAGGAAATTCTTTATTTCTCCTCCACTGAATCTCTATGTGATCACCCGGATGCAAATCATGTAAACAGCCAGAGATATGAAGATCATGAGGCGAGGTATCAACAGGAGGTGCTCTTATCCTTTCCCATGGGATGCCACACTCTCTAGCATCTGTCCTTCTTCCATGCGGAGGATATCTGTAATAGGCAATAATTAGGCCATCTGATCTAAGTTTTATTTTATTTTCTTCCTATATTTTCCCTAAAAACTCTTCAAATTGTTAACCAAATCTCTAACCAATGTGAACATGTATACAGAAAGACTCTCCATGTATTAACACCACACAACTAAGTATGTGTGTTGAACTGACATATTTGGCTTTTAAAGACAGTTATTCTAACTGAACAAAGTTGTTGGATTGAGAAAAAGCATATTCACATCACATCTAATGGATAAACAAACAAGAACATATACGATCACCTAGAATCATGTCCAATTACCTGGCTTGGAAGGTATCGGTTCGTGAATCATAGCTCACCTCAGCATCATAGCAAGATAACATGAATCCAACATGACCATTCTACACCACCAACAGCAAAAATGTAACTTGTGGGAAATCACAATCCACTGAATTCCATTGAAATTCAAGCAACTGGTTTTATCTTTGAGGGCAGTAATGTAGATATAAATAAATTTTCGATAAAAAAGCACAAAAGGGTTCATAGATACCTCACGGTTATAGACCTGACCAGGAAACCAGAAATTGCCTGTCTCAAGAGCAAGATACCAGCTCATGACAGAATCAACAGGTGAAAAACTCCCCTGCTTGCTTCTGACATTTGGATCACCCTTTAATTTCATCCATGGAAAAGGCCAACGAAGAGAAAGAAATCTCATCAAGCCTCTCTGCTTCCCATGTTTAAGACCCCCAACATTCCTTGTTGAAGCAACATGCCATTTCCACTCCCTGTATGCAGCTGGACCAATAACTTTACCCCATTTCTGCTTCATGTGCCTCTCCCACAGGTGATCACTCACACAACTCTCCCTCAAGGAACGGCAAACGCCAGCCATTTGACACAGTGCAGAGGGAGGTAGCCTCTCAAGAATGCACTCCAAGGCCAGGTCAGGCAAGTCCAACACTGACAAGTCCTGGCTGTCTTCTTGATCATCATTCTCTACTCTTGAGCTCAGACTCTTCTTCATAAGAGACATTCTTGAAGGAATTTGACAATGAAAACCAAGCCAAGGGAGATTCCAAAACAACTTGGAGACTGACAACTCTTGACAAAACAAAAGGGAAAGCAACCTCATCTCAGTTGCCCATGATGGGAGTGGTTTGAGAAGAAGAGACTTTAAAAACAGGAAGAAGGAGAAGCAAGTAATGAAGTAAAGTAACATTAGAATATGTGGAAATCTTTTACGTGTCAAATATGAATTTGGCAATTTGGATAAGAGAGCAAAGACTATTCAGTGGAGAAGCCAATTGTGGAAAGGCAATGGCTTAAAAAAATGAAAAACTCCTCACTATATAATCCCAAATGGAAGCAAATTTGGAATATTCAGACACCTTTCAAGGATGGGGTTTTAATTGGTTCAAAGAAAGCTCACCAAAAACCCAATGGTGGGCCTCCTCAAACCAAATTTTGATCAGAATAAATATGGTTGACAAGCAAGCACACCGACGAACTGGGGTGAAACTAGCCTTGACTTGAAGGCTTGAACCACTGTTATGTTTTATATGCAACAAAGGAAAAAAGATTTAACTTTAGAAACAGTTTTCTTCTTCTTATTGGCTTCCCATAACAAAAAGGAGCTCAACCGTACAGACAAGGTAACCAGCTGTCATTCAATGATAGATTCAATATGCAGCAATGGGTCCTATGATGGTGTTGAACCTAGGGACCAAAAGATGGTGGGGGCACCAAAATCTGATACCAGGTTTTCTGACACCTGGAAAATAGAATTGGCAATACAAGAAGGGAAAAAAATTGATTAAGATAAGTCTAGATGCAAAGACCCATATCACAAGAATCTCTTTTTCTCTTGTGTAAATGAATAATGAATTTGGTTAAGGGGATAATTTGTGAACAGAAAAGATCTATGGTAGTTGCAGTTGAAGCAGTGATAGGTCCACCACCCTTAGGATCAGGTAAAGCAATGGAAACAAGCCCAAAGGGACAACAATCCTTGGGAAGATGCACCTACAGAGAGGTAGATTATATAAAAGGGAATGGTGATGAATGTTGAAGGGTGGTGGGTGGTGTGGTAGGTCCTCTCTCACCACCACCTCCAACAAATTCTTCACCACACCTCAACTATGCTCTCTAATCAAAGTTTCAATGAATTCCCAGATTAAATTGCACCACTTTGTTGTCGTTGGGGCAATTTCACAAACAGTTAATGGACAATGTATGAAAAGGAAGAGAGGAAATAGTAGTAATTTATGTAACAAAAAAACAATGGGCGGCTAAGGTTAAAATAAGATTTGTGTGTATATATTTGGAATGAATTGTCCAAAATCTAAATATTGAATATTTCAGTTCTTCCATCATGTTACAATATTTATCTTCAATATTTAAATGTAGAGACTAAAATAATACAGAATAAGATCCCAAAATGTAACGAAGGGGAGAGCATCCCAAGAGCAGTTGCATCTTGTTGTAGGTTGGAAGGAAGGGCCAACAATCAATCTGCTACAAGGGTCCCCATCACTAACTCTATTTGTTGATACATTGAACTTGTGCCACATTTTACATGCCATCATAGTTATCAGACTAGCTGGGGCTGGTTCTATAGTGTCACATTTTACATGACGAGGTACATGTGACCCCAATTTAGTGCAATTTTCTACCACTACCAGTGATTCGAAAGTTTTTTTTATTTAAATTGATTTGAAAGTTAAATTTGGTTTGATTTATTTACATTTTATTTCTTCTATTTCACTTTCACTCTCTTTTACTTTCAACTAGATATTATACCCGTGCGTTGCACGGGTTTATTTACAATATTTTTTAATATTGTATGAAAATTATTATAGTGTACTTATATAAATAATAAATATTAAAATATTTCTCCAATATAAATATAACAAAAAAATTATTGTGTTTAGACATCTAAATAGATGGTATTAGAGTTTTTTTTTTGGTGGATTAAATTACTTGCATTAGAGTTTTCTTTATGTAAATAAAGTATATTACTGAAATTTAATAAATTTTTTTGAAAAGGAAAATATTATTAATAACATAAGAAAACATGAGAAAATATTTTTACTACTATGTAATGGATCAAAAAAACATATTTGAAATTATTTTTCAAATAATACACACATGCAGTATATTTAATAGTAAATATCTTATAGAGACATTTATTTAATTTTAAAACTATTTTTCTAGATTGTTCATTAATAAATTTTATCTTTACTATTATTTAATATAAATTATTAATATTTTTTACATATAAACATATTTCTTAATGTTTTTCTCTCAATTTATGATTGATAGTTAATATTCTAACTAATTTTAAGTACTACGCAATAAGTTGTTCTTTTGTATAAAAAAACGAAAAGTTGACAATTAATAGTTAATAATAAAGTTAATAAAATAAAATATTCATCAATAATTTATTACTATCATTATTCAAAAAAAAATCACAAGTAAATTAAAATTTATTTTTAAAATAACATAAAACTACATTATAGTTAATTTAAACAACGTGCATAATCATTTCAGATTTTAAAAGTAATTTACAAAATATATATTTACAAAAATCATTCAACCATTAACTAATTTCAATATTTAACATGTTTATTTTATTTAAAATATATTAATTTGTGCTATTTTTGTATCTTTTCATTTTTTTCAACCTTATGTCGATAATTAATCGAAATGAAAATAAAAATTTAATTAATCTTGCCAGTAATGTAGAACCCAAGTCCAATATTCTTTTATATAGATATATATAAATAATTTATTAAGATGATATCTAACTTTAGTACTTAATTTTTTATTTATATGTAAAATGTAGTAATGAGTTTTATTAGTTAATTTATAAAATTCATCAACTTATGATTAATAATTAAGAATTTGAATTTTTTTTACAATCAGTTATAAATGTAAAATTTATTTTACTATATATTTTTATTAATGTAAAGGTAGTCAATTTAAATTATTATTATTATTATTCAAAATTTGTCCTCAAGTTATAATTAATATTTTAAAATTTAATCAATATTAAAAATTATTTTAAAATATGGGTAATTGGAAAGTTTTTTTTTTAATTTGTAAATTGAAATGGTTAACAATTATTAGTTAATATAATGAACAATAAAGTAGATGTAGTTATTTTTTTAGTTTTGTAATTTATTATCTAATGTATTTAATACAAATGTAAGGTAATCAATGTAAAAAAGTTCAAGTCTCCTTTACATATATATATATATAGATTTCTCCCTTCTTTTCATATCACACCACCTCATGAGTGCATGTGAACATAGAGTTATTCTAAAGTTATTTTTAGGAAAAAACTTCATAATTTGTTTGACAAATTTTGGGTGGAGTGAGATAGGTGAGATAGAACTTGGGGAGAGGAGGCCCTCCACCCTCGTTTGGTAGCTTCTCACCGGGGAGAAGAGAGAAACAAATTATAGGTTTTAAACACTTTCTAGTGTTTTCACAAAACGCGAAGAAATTAGGCCAAGGGAGCATATTTTTTTATTCTTTCTCTATTATGACCTTAAAAGTAAATCAGAAAAATCAATTATGACCGCTATAGTTATTTACTTTATAAACAATTTTTTTTTTGCTATAAAAAGTATTTTTCTCTCTCTTCTCCACCTCATATTTTTTCTTTTCTTTCTCTTCTATCTCTATTATATAAAAAAAAATATAAAATCTACTATATTTTTCACATTTTTTTCTCTACTCATCTTCCATCTTCTTTTTTTCTATCTTCTCTTTTTCTCTCAACCAAACAAAGCATTTATATAGACGAACATTAGCACGCACTTTAACACTCTATTTGCATAAGTGCAAATAAGTGGAAAGAAAAGGGAAGGATGAATTATGGAAAGAAAAGTGAGTGCATATTTGTTTTAGCATTAGAGCCGACACAAATATGATTTCACATATTTCAAGCACTAACGGAGAAGTTAGAATTTGTCACGTTAAGTTTAAAGTTGATAAAAAAAAATGTTAGATTTTAATACATTAACTTCAATGTGGATCCACATTGAGTTCATATTGCAGCAAATCTCATCTTGGGGAAGGGGTTGTCAAATCTCTACTAGCCAATTTGTTACTTAACTTGAGCTGGAATTAGAAGTTTGTTATTGTAAATAGTTGGTTAGTTAGTTTTCTCTATGATTAGTTAGCTTTCCCTCCTAATTCTGTCACTGCTCTCATTGCTTAAATATTATACAGTTGTCATTCAATCAATGAGAATCATATCACAATTTCCATTCACACTATTTTATTTCCGTAACAAAGACAAATGAAATATTATATACTATTGAAAAAAAAAATTGTATACTGAACATATCTGGATATTCCTATTGGGCCATCAAGATTTTGTGACCAATTCCATTAATAGTAATCCAATATATGGTGGCAAAAATGACCACAAGCCAAAAAATGTTAGAACAAAGAATCACATTTTTGAAGCAAAGCCATAAATTAATTAATAGGAATAAAGTGACACAATAAAATATTATTCTATTCTTCAAGAGAATGTAATTAGGCAAACCAAAATTTCAGAACATTTTGAAAAAGTTAGCTACTTTTTTTCCTTTTCTGTTTTCTTCACTTAAAAACTTTGGTTGTTGTCCTTTGAAAGTGGTCAATGTCAATGATAGGAGCTGAAGAGGAAAACTGAAAACCATTCATCTGTTCAGTATCAGTGGTGGATAAGCCTATCTAATCTGTTAGCACAAAGATTATAAGAAGAAGAAAAAGGAAAAACTTTATCTTTGGTCTGTTAAATGGGCAACGTGGCTCAAAGAAGACATGTGGGAAGAATGGCCCCATTAATGGAGATTGAATTTTAGTAGAAAAAAGGTGGTTCACTAGGGATAGGATGTGTCCATTTTTAAAAGGTGGGGTTTTGGGTGGGTTTGTGATAGTACCAATAATGTTGGATTAGAATTTTGATTAGCCAATTAAAAATTGGATAAAGATGCATTGTGTTGGAGGTGTTGCCATTTTAGCATCATGGCACTTGTGAGTGAGCCCTTGGAATCTTATCTAGATGCATATGGGTTATTTGACAAAAGGCCAATTTGATTTTTCTTGACTGGCCATTGACACATCCTCATTTGGGGAAGGTAGTTTTTCTTTTGGTTTATGGTTTTCTTTGTCCTCTTTGTCTTTATCCATGGTTTCTGGAGCAAATGACACAAGCAGGCTTTTCATTTCTTCATTTTGATTATGAAATACAATTAGAAAGCATGTTTGGTACATTACTTTTTTTTTTTGAAACTGGTACATTCTCTCTGGCTACTTTGAGATTTGAACTATCCAATGGTGTTTGTCCCGCTAGGTGTGATGAACATTTCACCAACTAACTACTTTTATATACTCTCATTAAATCTTTTATCTTACTGACACCCAATTTTTTTTCTTTTCTTAATTCTATCTTATTTTCTTAGTTTTATATATTCACACTCATTTTCTTTTTAATCTCATTTACACTAATCATTTTTTTCTTATTTCTATTATTTTTATTGGTTTTCTTAAGTTTGTATCATGTTCTATCACATCATTTATCATATTTTATTTCTCTCTCTTCTATTAATATAACTCATTTTTTTTATGTGCGAATAAAATGAGTGTGAATGAATACATCATTTCCTCCTACCAAACCCCACCCCTTTTAAAAAAAAATTCACATAAAATTCTCACTCTTTCTTCTTTGTTTTTTTTTGACAAAATGTTCTCAATCTCTTTCGGTTTTAAACAATGACCTAAATTTATGTTTTGATATATTCTTACTTCTTTTTCTTTTACATCTTAAATTTATCATGTTTCTTTTATTGTTTCTTTTTTTTTTCTCATCATTATAATCATATCTCTCACTTTTCTTTTTTATATATATTATTTTCTTTCTCGAAAGGTGGAGCTACAAGTCCCACGACACAAGAGCGGAATTCTCTAAAAAGCCGACGGTCGCCGGTGGCCAAGAGGGCCCACTTGGAGACTAGAGATTTCAACAGGAAATGCAAACGTTGCTTAAAGCTGACCGATAAGCGAAAGAGAATCAACTAGTTTAGTTCTCATATGAGTAGGCATATAAATAATAGGGAATACTCTAACCCTGGGAACCGGGGCCTAGCCAAAGTCCAGGGTGGCTCAAAGTTCGGTCAAGTCTAAAGGTGGAATTCCGTAAAGGGTTAGAGAATGAAATTGAAACGGTGAAACACTGAAACTGAAACGTCAAACGGCTGAAGGAGGGAAGCACCGAAACATGAAGACTGAAGACGACTTGAGTCACCCACCGCCGCTGCTTCAACCGCGCGTCTGCGCCCCTGGCCGCCGGCGCCTATGCTTGTATGCTTCCTTTTGCTTCTGCAGTTCTGCTTCGTTTTTCTTTTTGCTTCAAGGTACTGTTTTGGCTTATTGCTTTGCGCCTCTGCCTCTTATGTTATTGCTAATTGCTATGTTCAGGGTTAGCATTGATAGCAATTGAGAATAATTTGTTGGAGAATATACAATATGAAGACTTGATTGAAAATTTTGCTTCAAAAAATGTTAGGAGAGAGGCTTTTTTTAAGTAGTTAATTTGTTTTGGATAATATTGATTAGAATATGACGTTTTGTTTATGTTAGTCACATATTTTTGAAGTTGTTGATGCTATTTACAATTTAAATAGACAATGTTCTTTAAAAAAAATTATTAGGGGTCCATTTTTATTATTTGCTCAGCGCCTCTAAAATGTCGGGACCGTCTAACTGTCAGTATTGGCCCATTAAGTTGGTCTTGTTAAATTTTTGGCAACACCCACTTATATTTTCGAAAGTAACGTCCACTTATTTAAAGAAGCGTAGTTTGACCAAAAAAACGTCCACTTATTTAAAGAAGCGTAGTTTGACCAAAAAAAAAAGAAGCGTAGTTGGTAAATATTTTGAGATGGGTTATTGTTAAATATTCTGTTGGGTGTTAGCTAATTACACACCCTAAAGTTTCTGCATAGATGATGATATATGTGTGTAAATGAAAGCTTGGATTCTTGTAGGCAAGATGATTCATGACCTGTATACGAGAAAGGAAAACATAGATGATTGATAACATGTTACAAAACTAGCTAGATGCTAATAACTCAAGAATTCAATGTGTTTTGAGCACTGCCAAAAACCATCTAATAACAACATAGCCAAAAAAAATGATAACTGTTTAAAATTTTGACCAATTCAATTTCTCACAACCCTAATATAAGAATAAGGGCTAATAATTTGCAGCAGGAAGTTACTGAGAAAATATCTACAAATGATCCATGTTGACAAGTTAAGCATTCATGGATTAATTCATTTTATTTTTTTGTGCTTTGAGAAAAACACAAAAGAAAACTAAAGCAAATAATAGAATCCCTTAGAGCATCTCCAATGCTAGTTCTTAGTTCTTACAGTAGTTCTTAACACTATTCATGTGGGCCCGTACTGCCACATGTGCTTAAGCAACTATTTGCAGATTTTGCTCCAACCATGAGTTCTTAGTTCGTAGTTCTTAGCACTATTTATCCGATGACACAATACCATTATATTAATATTTTTTATTTTCATATAATTTTGATTTAAATTAAAATGCTAATTCAATACTTAAATTAAATGAATGAGAGAAAAAATTAATTGTTTATGCTAAGAACTCAAAAAGTAAAACATCTTATATAAGAACCTAGCTAGTTCTTATTTTTAAGAACTAAGAACTCCACGTCATCTCCTTCAGTGGTTAAGAACTCAGTTCTTAGTTCTTAACTCAAAAACTAGAAGAAGATTCTGAGTGTATGTCAAATGGTGCACATTCCAACCTCTTGCTAACATTTGATTAATATCACTCAGAGTCATAAAGTAAGCATTATAATTCAGATCAGCTTCCATTTGAAGAGAGTGAATAAACTCTTCACAATTCAGATCCTTTCAAGGCCCTGCAACATCCTATTTGTACTTGCTTTCATCATTCAAGCAAGTCAAATAGTCCTGTAACTAAAGAGCTATGATATCACTCTGATGGGAAATTTAACGCAATAACAACAATAACTCAAACAGAGCAATATGCAAGATAATAATTTCCTCAACTTGCAAGAATCAGTGAGGAGCAATGACAAATAATTGCAGTAACTAAAAATCACAAATAAAGGGACATCAAGATTTTAATGTGGAAAAACATTCCCAATGTGAGAAGTAAAAAACCACGGGCACAAGCCAGTCAATCAAGTTCCAGTATGATCAAAATAAGGGTACAGGAGAGTCTCAAATCACAGCACAAATCGTGTTCAGCAACTAGCAAAAGAACAAGGCAACAAGCATGAAACAGAGAACTAAGAATATCAGAAAAAATCATAAATCACTGTTGCTGTTCGAGCCCTTTTTCTCCCATTTCAGACGACTTCTCACTAATCCACCCGTCCAGATTGAAGAACCAGAAGTTATGAACCTGCTTTCCAAATTTCAGCCCAATTCGATGGTGAATGAAGGCGCATCCGCAAATCTACCTATCTCCACCAAAGTAAGTGAGACATATGGACTTAACATATTTGGACCGTTCTCCATGTAGGAAGGAGTCCAAAAAACCCAACAAGGATCTCCTCCATCCACAAAGCTACTAAATCCCATTCCCATACAACTAGTTAGCATGATGCAAAAAAAAAACTACCATCAGTATTAAGTTTAATGAAATCCACAAAGAATTCAATATACAATACAATTATACTCCAATTAAAATTATTGAGATGTTTCGTTTGAAGAGATTGTTCATGAAACATCAGCACAGAGCACATGTCTATGTAGATGAAGTCTAATAATGAGGGCCTCTGTTCCATGGCATTAGTTTCAACTGTGAAAATGATGCTTCATAAAGGACATCAGAACATAGCACAATATTTCTATGTAGATGATGTCTGATTAACATAATGTAATTGTTCACGACATGCGAAAAAGGATAAAAATGTATTGATTTGAAATAACAGTAAGATTATATATACTATAGTTTCTCAAAATAATTGAAGCGCTTACCTTTGGGCTTTGGATGATTCCTCTTCATTAAATGATAACTTCTTCATTGATCTGTATGGCTGGAATTCGAGCAATCTTAGACCAGTGTTCCCCCTTCTGACTTTGATACCTTGCTTCTAGTAAAGGACATTTTTCAATACTCAACAATTCAAGAGAGGACGGCAGCTGATCTTCCGGCAACGACTCAAGCTTCGGGCAATCGCTGATGTAAAGCCTTTTAAGAGAAGTGAGATATTGAAGCCCTTGTCCTCCTTCCAGGAACCTTAAACCGCGAAACTTTCGTAGTTCTAATTCCTCAAGAGAAGTGGGCAGTGAAAGCTTCTTGGGAAGGTTGTTCACAAGTTCTTCATCCCCAAAACCATGTAGCAATAGAAATGATAGGGAAGTGAGTCGTTGGAATGGGAAACCTGACTCAAGTTTGAACATCAATGATAGGACCACAGAGTCAACCACAAGGCTTTTTATTTTGGAAGACAAATAGATTGGGGAAAATGAAGCTAGCTCCCCAAGCACATTAAGCCACAAGTATTCAAGGGCAGGTAGATCAATCTGTTCTGGTAGTGACTTAAGTTTCCCACAACCAATGACACAAAACAAGAATAAGTTAGGAGCGACACCTCCTGGTTGAGTAGAAATTGCTTCCAAGGTGGGACAATGTTGGATCTTAAGACGTTGAAGGGCAGGGAAACAACCAAATGGAAAGGACGACATGGAATGACAACTGTTTGTGATGGTCAGAGCTTGAAGTGATGTGTATTTGTGTAGTGTTTCAAGAGATAAAAATTGTAGCTTCACACAGTTATGAATTTTAAGTGAGCGTAATGAAGTTGGCAAACCATCATCTGGGAAGGAAATATCATATGAGATATTGTAAAGGGTCAGGAGTTGAAGACAATTGGCGCCAGCTATCATTCTAGTCAAAGAAGGCACCAACTTGTGACACCTTCTAACAATTAACTCTTCAATTGATGTCTTCCATTGCAGACAAGTTGATTTTTCTTCCTCCAACATCTCGCACTCTTTGATATCGACATACCTCAGTGAAGGTAGACATTTGGGCAGGCTTCCTCGCAGCTTAGGGCAATTGAATATATTCAAACGCCTAAGACAAGGAAAAGCAAAATTGCCACCAATGTCTGACAGATCTTCATATGGTAGCCATTCCTGCCACTCGGGCATGTCTCCAAATTCCAAACTCTCCAATGAAGGAAATGGCTGAAATATTGTTGGAGAGAAGCTTCCATTGCTGCAGTAGAACTCATGACCTATTTTCGTCACCATTCCCATCTTTATGATGAAGAGCTTCTTAAGAGAAGGTAGTTGTCCAAATGGTGGGAGTGATAAGCAATAGTTGCAGTTACTTATTCTCAGCACTACAATATTTGAAAATGAAGAATCTCCTACCCAATTTGGAAAGCTAGTGCCACCATAGTATCTGATGCAAAGTTCCTTTAAACTCATTGATGGTTGCAGATTCTCAAGTACATCTTTCTCAATTTGTGAATCTTCTGGATCACTGCCCCATTGAAGTGTAAGCTCTTCAATCTGCCCTTTGTTCATTAAATTGGCATGAACTGCATCCATGGGGTCAACAACATTTTGCAACTGTTGAATAGAAAGCTTACCCTGCAAATAGGGAAAGTTTGATAACTCTGCAATACTTAATCCATCTTCTTTTCTGCCAATAACAAAAACAGTCAAAGTGCGGAGCTCTTGCAATCTGCATATTTGTGCTGGCATCTCCACCAAATTAGTGTCACTGAGATCAAGGTGGCGTAAACTGACTAGATTTCCTATCTTCGCTGGCAGATGAGTAAGACATTCACAGTTTGATAATATCAAAGTCTGCAAATTGTAAAGCTTGAAGATTGAATCAGGTAAACATTTGATGGAAGTATTGGAAAGGTTTAGATACCGCAAACGCATCACATTGCCAATTGAATCGGGCAGCTGAGAGATATTTATGTAATGAGACAAGGACAATGCTCTCAAACAACTTAGTTTTGGCAATAAATCATGTGACACCTTTTTGGTTATGTATTCTCGTTGTTTATATGGATTTTGTGGTAGAAAGGTCCGCAAACACTTCAGCTCGTAAAAGCCCTCAAATATTTTAGAAGTAGCATGGTATTCACTGAGAAATGTCAAATGACGAACATTTGGTGGGATTTCAATGCCTTCAACATAGCAAGAACTTTTTCCAGACACAAGTCGAGCTGTTAGAACCAGATGTTTTATTGATGATAAACCCTAATTCCCAAACTGAGAATCAGGGCAGAGTACAAGAGAAAGAGTCCACACTCAATCTCAAGAGAGTCCACACCCTCTTCCTAGGCCCCAAAACCCAAAATGAACTAAAAGATCCCCCTAACTCTCTAATGTCTGTTATTTATAGGCTACATGCCTCAATAACATTCTAACTAACTCACTAAGTATAACTAACTAACTAACTAACCCCTAACCTTGAGTTCCTATCACGAGCTAAATCGTAAATGAGGTCATGCATACGAAACTTTTCCTCTGCATCAAAAACTTCTTTTTGGATTAAGGATCTGGATAACAACTCATTAAAGCAGTCCTCACCTGCTAGTTACATCGCTTTCCCTGCATGAGATTGTTGTAGAAAGCCTTCAGCCATCCATAACAAAATCATTTCCTTCCTATCTAACAAATGTTGTTTTGGAAAGATTGAGCAATAGGCAAAACAACTTTTCAGATGTGCTGGAAGATGAAGATAACTTATGTGCAAAGCTGGTAAAACATCAGCATGTGCCCATAAACTGCTGTTCAGAATTCTGTTCCATTCCCCTGGATCAACATTTGATCGCAGAAGACCTCCCAATGTTTTAGCAGCTATTGGAAGGCCACCACATTTTCTTGCTATTTTCCTTCCAATTTCTTCGAGAATTGGAAAGTTGTCATAACCATCATGGCTAAATGCATGTTTGGCAAGTATGCACCAACAATTTTCATCTGTTAGTGTTTCCAACTCACAAATGGGAAAGGTGTGTGTGATCTGTGCAACTCTTGGTTCTCGAGTTGTCACGATGATCCTACTTCCCTCTTTCCCACAGCTAAAAGGAGTTAGGAGGCTATGCCAATCATTATACTTCTTATTCCACAGATCATCCAACACAAGCAAAAACTTCTTATCTTCTAAGTTATTCCTTAATTCAACACGGAGATTATCAAGGTTAGTACTATCACAAGTTTTTTTGGTGATAGACTCAAGAAGATTCTTGGTTACCCTGAAAACATCAAAATCATCAGATACCCATGCCCAAGCTTTTAAATCAAAATGGTTTTGGACTTCAGGATCATTGTAAAGGAGTTGAGCAAGGGTTGTTTTGCCTAACCCTCCCATCCCTAATATTGTGACCACTCCTACATTTTTAGACTTTGCATCATCATCTGATAGAAGCATACTCAATAGCTTCTCTTTGTCATCCCCTCTAGCAACCACAACAGTTTCAACCAATGAATCTGTTTTCCTTCCGAAAGAGACTCTCCTAGTGATATTTTGCAGATTAAGAATAGCTATATGATTCACAAAATGTTGTAGCCTTCCAGATATTGCTTCAAGCTTGGAATTCATGCTCCTATAGAATTGATTAAAGGGAGAAGAAAGGAACGATCTGACCTGGATAGTAAAGTTTTGAGAATCACCTACAGCTTCCACCTTGCATCTCAAAGATTCAGTGTTGATTTCATCCAATAAATCCTCAGCATCCAAGACAGCATCTTTGAGCTCATCAAGCCATTCTTTCACTGCAGGATCAGTGATCTGCTTCTCCTCTGCATCATTGAGGACAGCATTAAGTGCCAACAACTTTATCTTTAACTCATCCAAGAGAGAAACATTCAACTTTCTGTTGGCAAAGAAATCTCGAAACTCCTTGGACGTTATCTTATCCAATAATATCTCCACAGAAGCAGAGATAAGTGCCTCTCCCACCATAGCTAAGGCCATTTCTTCTCTGAATTGTTTCAGAACTCAAAATTTCAAGGTGAATACTGATAGAGATGCAGAACTTTGGTTGTGCGGATTTAATTTTTATAATGCTCAAGTCATTGTTGTATTTCTGAGCAATTTTTTCTCTCCATAAATAATTACATATTGACTGACTATAAGCTTATGGTCATCCTTTTATCAATAGTCAATCCTTATGAATTAAAAAAAACATATCTTCAAATTGTGCCAGAACATGGATGATGGAAGCTCTCGATTAAGCACGCGAGGTAGTTGCAAATTGTGATAGTATAATATATAATCTTTAAGCCAGCTAAATGTTTTAATTTTATACTTGGGGAGGAGGGATCTGATCACTTTTGGGCGGCTTTGACATTACCTTGCGGACGACCCTACTACTTGGCGTGTCCTTATCTAGCGAGTCATCTCACATATGGCTAGTCATCGGTCATGACTCTTTAATCTTATGGACGGTCTTATACCATTTATGCATTTCTCACATCATGTTGGTCATTCATGTATTATTTATGTCATGTGGGTGTTTTACGTGTTTTATAAACTTATGTGGCCCCGGCACCCCGCTCCCGTTTATGTACGGATTATGTTTGTATGAGTTATTTAGCACCAAGGTCTTACTCCATATATTTAGGGTACCACAGGAAGCCCCAAATAAATCTGTGAAGTAGACACCGCTAGTGGCCACACCCTTTTTCTCCTGATTTTCTATGTTAGTGACGGAAAATAAATTCGTCACAAAATCCAAGCATATAATATATGTTTTCCGTCACAAAAAATAATTCGTCGCTAACGTTTTGGCGACCGCGGAAAACGTACCACTCAAAACTCCGTCGCTAAATCATTTCCCATCATTCACTAGGATTATGACGGATTAAACTTCGTCGCAAACTTATTCTGTCGCTAAATACTTTACGAAGGAAAACTTCTCTCCCTACATTCCGTCACTATTTTTATTTACATTATATGCTAGGGTTTTGTGACGGAGTTTTTTCCGTCACTAAGGAAGAAATATAAAATGCAATTTATACTAATTTGGTGATTAAA
Organism: Lotus japonicus; assembly: GCF_012489685.1. NCBI lineage: Eukaryota > Viridiplantae > Streptophyta > Magnoliopsida > Fabales > Fabaceae > Lotus > Lotus japonicus. The sequence goes on from NC_080046.1 coordinate 47,009,348, forward strand.
AAAATGTTTCACTACTTTAGTAATTATTTATATAAACTACACTATTACGAAAAACCCATGAACACTTTTTTCTTAGGACGAAAGTTGACTTACCAAAAGGTTGGTTACAGTTTGCATAGCAAGTAGTACCCTTATTCATTTGGTTAGCCATAAGCTTTGCTGGAAACTTTGGTTGCTTAAACTTAGAGCTGTCAATATGGGTTCCAACCCGCGGGCCAGCTTGACGGGTTGGCTAAATGAGTCGGGTTGGGTTGGTTAAATTCCAGCTCGAAAAGAACTTGGGTTAGTGCAACCCGGCTCGTTTAACCCGCGGGTCAGACGGGCCAACCCGCGGGTCAAGCGAGCCAACCCGTCGGGTCAGAGTTATTTTTCATTAAAAAAATTATTTTATTTCTCTTTAATTCCAGGTTAGTTTTATGGATTAATTTTAGATAGAAAAATGGAAATTTTAATTTCTTTTAATTTGAGTCAATTTTTTATGTTTTATTTATTGTTATTATATTATTTATCTCATTTTAAATGTGACAGTAAAATAATTGTGTTCTTAAATCCTGTAAACTAAGTTCTTTTTCTATATTTCAAATGTGAGATAAAAATAATTGCGTTGATAAACCTTTTTTTTATCAATTGATACCAATTTCTATAAGTATTTTTTGGAAATTATTTTTTATAACATTTTAAATAATTTCTAATTTAATTTCTCAATTTTTTATATTTATTTCACTCAACCCGCGAGCCAGCCCGCCAACCCGCGAGCTTGTAGCGAGCCGGGTTGGGTTCATATTTTCCTGGCTCGTTAAGACCCCGGGTTTTCAACCCAACTCATACGGGCTGACCCATATGGGCCGGGTTGGCCCGTATTGAGAGCTCTACTTAAACTTAAGTAAGGGATGTTCCTTGCTGGAGCAAAGCATTGTTTAGGGTAGTTTATGATTAAAAATATTTTTACTCTCATTCATCAACAGATTGATACAATAGCTTTTTTTTTAAAGCAGATTGATAGTTAAAAGAAGAGGAAAAGAAATTAATTTACGGAATTGTTGTAAAAAAGCAGTCATTATAAAAATAGCTGTTGTAAAAAGTAGCACCCTATGTGTACATAAATCAATTCTCTATTTCCCATTCGCCAAAAAAACTCATCTCCTCTCATTGTGCAATATTGTCTCCTTCTCTATCAAATTCTGTAATCTTCTCTCAAATTGCCTCACATTTGAATCATCCATATAATGGATCCAAACAATTTACCCAAATTTGATACAACTTTTAATGAAATCGAAGATGATCTACTTGATGACAACACGGAAGAAGAATACATGACGTTAGTACTCTAGAGGCAGCAACAAGCTGACAGTATTGTTAGGTACAAAGCGAAGAAGAACAATGATTGAATTATCTCGTGAAGAAGGACACAGTCGATTGCTAAGTAACTACTTCTCTGAAAACTCTGTATAAACAAAAACTCAATCCCAACAAAGATTGCGAATGTGAAAACACGTGTTCCTTTGGATTGTAGAAGCCTTGGCAATTATCATGAGTATTTTCAGATGAGGATTGGTGTAGTTGTTAGAAGGAGTGATGGCAGAGAAATTCATGACAAATTGATTTTACAATCCCAATGAGTTCATTTTGCCAATAAACATTCTTTACCTCCCTCCCCTTTTCAGGGCTTTTTTTTCATTGGTTTTCTTTTTTATGCTTTTGAGAGTAACCGAAAGTAAAAATAGATGCATAAAGATTCCATATATGAGGGATCGGTCAAACTAAACGCATGAAACGATTGCCCAATCACATCCTGCAATATGCCTCAGTCAGATATGACAAATGTGCACCCATCTCTTAAAGAGCAATGCTATATAGTACGAGAGTGCACGTACGAAGAATGCACGAGAGTAATTTTGTGGAGAGTAATTTTGTGGCGGTTTTAAACCGCCTAAAACCGCCACAAAATTACAACTGCAAAAAAAAAAGCAAACCTACTATTTCTGGCGGTTCAAAACCGCCACAAAATTACAACTGTCAAAATAAAAAGAAAAGTTACGGTTTCTGGCGGTTTCTAACCGCCGGTTTCTAACCGCCAGAAAATGCTTCGTGCGTGGTGCACGAGCCCCAAGGTCGTGCCCCACAGCATTTTCCTCTCTTAAAATGTTTTATTCCATAAATTTATGTTTTGTTCAATTTATGTTTTATTCTGGCGGGGAATGAAATGCATTTCCATGAATTGATAATTAGCAATCAGAACCTCATATTTAGATTTAGTACATTAATTACAATGTGACTAAAGATAATTAGTCCATAAGCACTAATTTAATTTTTGGTTGTTCTGAAAATTGTTGATGAGTTTTATCCTTGAAAATACAAGTTTTTAGATGTTAAGCAGCCCTGAAATGAATGTTATTTCTTTTTATGGTTGTGCATTTTGCAAAGAGGATTGTTGGCCTCATTAACAATACAGATGCACTCAAAATTGCTTGAGGTTTGCTATCATGTTTCTTTTTGCATATATGCTTTCTGTGTCTTATTCTAGGCTTTACAGTTAAACATGTGATACCATGATATGGAAAAAGAAAAAGGTAATAAGATTTACAAACTATAATATAATTTACAACTCCAACAATAAGATTGCAAAAAGGGAATACCAAAATCTAATGAAAACATCAACCAGCGCTATACATGACTAAAAAGATTCTGCTCAAGTTACCACCAAACGCATAGATCAACTAGTACCAGAAATGAATGCACCTGCACGCGTTAAATATCTGGTAGAAAAAGCTAATCATACCTAGCTCGAACATGATTAACTCCCTAGAAGATCCTTGTCTTTTTAAACAAAAGAGATTCTACTCAATAAAAACAGTCAGGGCAATCTAAATGCAAGCTAATAAACCTCATGAGACACCCTTTCAATACATTTGTCCATCAATTTATGTTATCTGAGTGCAATCTTTTTTTTTCCAATTAATGGAACCCCAAAGAGCTTCACAGAACTGTTTGATTCCTCATTACAACTTATCAAAGACTTCTTTATGATACATCTTTTCATATTTCTTAGTCCCACATCTGTTCGAGAATCAGGCAACATATCCAAATCCACCAGCCTTGGGAAAGCACTACTGCTTCTTTGGTCAAAGGGTGTTGTTGGTTTTAAATGGTTTTGGATGAAATATATAATGTCATTGTACAGATTCTTCATTTGACTGAGTTCTGATAAGAGCATAAAGTTCTTTTTTCTTAGTCTCTGGTTGTCCTCAGAAAGTTCTGTTAAAATATCTGTGCTTAATTTAGGAGATGGTAATAATGGAGGGTCAGGCCAACAGAGACTTTCATGATCTTGCTGAAGAATCTGTGGTGGTTGAACAAGGTGGAGTTGGTGATGGTGCTGATGATTATGTGTTCTTCTCCTGTGGATTTCACATAACAGGTGCCTAGCTCCTTTTCTGAAGAACTCATTTGCAAACTCCCACCTATCTGCAACTAACTTCTTGAAACCCTGCACACATGTTGTTTTACTAATCTTAGAGAATCTATGAAGCCAAAGTAGTACTATTATATATTACCAAACAACATAATGCAATCAGATAGCTAAGTAACCATATAAGTTGGTCATATAGGTCAATGAAATATAACAAATGACTATTAGAATGGACATCCAATATTCTTTAGCTTCTAAGTGGAAGCAATATTTAGTCAATTTGGTCATGGAAAAATCAAACTTAAACCACTACAATTAATTCTAAAACCAAAATCAATTATGGGAAGAAGCTTTTGTGATAGCATGCATGCTTGGATCAATTCTAAAACCTAGAAGGTACTCCCAAAGCTCATCCCCATAATTATTTAAACTTCAGAATCAAATATAGGAGAGTTTCCAAACATGCACGTTGCTTCTATGTGTCCGAATTGATTATGAGCAATAATAAGCTGATGCAGACATGTTATTAATGAGGTGAAAAAGAAACAATGATGGAGAGTAGAGAGTAGAGAAGTGTATAAGGAGGTAAGGATCCTGACATAGGTGTTGAGTTGCCTAACAAAGCTTGAGAAGTTGTTATGTTTGAAATAGTTGGGAAGAAGATCTCTAGCAAACTCAGGGGGCCTCCACACAACAAATGTGATGTGATCTTCACCCCAAGACACAATGTGGTCAGTGAGAGGGTCATCAACAAGCTGGTATGTCTTTGTCAGGAAAGGTGCAGGCACTGACTTCTGAGACTCCAAACTGAAAACCATATTCTCCTCACACATGTCTAATGCTGTGAAAGCCATATTGCTCAACCAAAGAGTGTTGATTCTTGTGAAGTTGTTATACTACTCTTCACTCACTACACCAGCAATTTTAAAGCCCCCTTAACACACACACACTCTTATTATATTATAAATTTATCATTATACAACTTTATGAAATAGATATGACCATGTCACTTTGACAAGTAGTGCTGATATCTGCAAATAAAATACAAAACTTTCTCTGACAAGTGTTTTCCTTTTTCTGAGAAATTAGAGTGTTACTTTATTTTCGCACAAGCAAATAACATGGTTTGACTAACTTATATATTTTGAGTTTCTGCATAAATTTTGGTAAGGAAGTGAGGGTTATAATTAATACACTTATGTTAATTTCATTCTTCTACCTAAAATGTAATATTAAATTAATACTTCAGATTGATAACCCCTAACTATGATTTGCTTGCCCTCTCTCTTACCTATCTAGTGTACTAATTTCAAGAAGCATATGACCATGTCAGTGGAAACAAATGGTTTTTCTAGAATTAGTCTAATAAGTGTTGGGACATGAGATGTTTAAAACAAATGAAATTTTCATATTGAGCTGTAAGAGTAATTAACACAAGTGAATTGGACACATCATCTTTTACTCAAAACTTCCCATTGGGTGTAAAATTTATCTCACTTATAAACTGTTCAACAATTTCTTTTCTTTAGATGTGGATATTTTACTCACACTTGATATCCGAATAATAAGATCCGAAGAACTATTAATTAAATACTGTTGATTATCCTCTGGAAAGAGGGGAGCTACTAATTTAACTTTTTTTACACCAATTCATGCAGAGCTCTTGTGGATGTAATCACAATTTTGTCCCTGCTCAATGCTTTTCATGTGCAATTGGCAAAGAAAAATGGCTATATAAAGCAGCTTTCTATCCTGTCAGCCCTGAAGAAGGGCAATTTAGTAAGCAAAACTGAGCTAAACCATTCAATTTGAGTTTGTTATTTATTTACAGATTCAGAGATCTCTCAAATTCCTAGGCATGCAATCAAATTGAAAAAAAATGTTTCAGATTTATATTATCCTGCAAGAGACTTGTTTAACTTTCTTCTTCTGTCATATGGAACTGAAACTTGGAAGGTTGTGATTCCTCCAAAAAAAAAAATTAGAAAGTTTGAACTTTTATGCATGTGCTTGGCCCACTATATTATCAGTGTCAGATATTGTTCAATTTGTTGGTCCCTCTTCTCTACTCTCAACCCTGCGTTACCTGGAAACTGCTACCAAGATAAAGCACAAATTCTTAATGGGAAAAAGATATTTGTAAATCCTGAGTACCACAAATTGCAGGTTATGGCAGTTTTAAAGTGGCATAAACTGAGGTTTTGAAAACATACACGCAATTTGTGAAGGTTTAAAACTGACAGAATTACATTTTCTGTTTTTTATAACTTTGCATTAACCGTCACAAAATGCGTATGTCACTTTGGTGTCCAGATTTCATATGTTCGTCTAGGGCGACCGTTACAATAGCAAGGGTCATTGCAGGGTTTCGATGGCAAGGATCAAAATTTTAAATCTTTAGGAATATGGTTGCTTACTTCAACATTGTCTTGTACACATAAAAGTAAAGATAAGATAAAAAGAAAATAGTGTTGTACATAAATATAACTTTAAATGCACAAATTCTTAATGAGTATCTAGTTACAAGGCCAGAACATTCTCACCTTCATTCATTTTTATACAATCCAAGGCATTCCCGTGACCTATAGAGATGCTAAAAGAATTAGCTGCTTCTTGGTCTCAAGGAAGGAATATTGTATTAACAATACACTGCATATATTAATATTGTTATAAGTGGACCTTCTGTCATACAAGTAAGTAAGGTATAGTAGATCTCTTTTCTCAAAGTTGCCTACTTAATTACAGGGAAAATAAAGAGGAAATGATGTGATCTCATGCACAACCTTCTAGCTCTAGATTCCATTGTTGAAGGGGTCAATTCATCATTCTCCATACATAATCTCTTTCTTCTTTCCCACTGGAGTTTATATCAGCAATTGCATATATAGAGATAATATATATAGATAAGCCTTTTGTGTTGTAGAATATATGTAATAATAAATGGGGTTTTGAGTGATGTTTCTACATTAATAAAGTAATGTCTATCATATGTGCCACAATTTCAGCAAACTTTTAATAGGACTACCTAATCAGTGCTAAGGCTGCCCAACAAAAACAGTTACATGAAAAATTCACTGCCTCTAATCACCTAAATGATGAACACTCACATGCAAAAGATAATGTAGCAAAACTTTAACAAAGTGAATTTTATACTCTTTAAAGTTTAAAGTAATGGATTTGCTTTTTGGATTTCTATATCATTACCTCTTATGAATTTGTCTGGCTTGTCTGGTCAAGAAGATCACACTCTTTAATTTCTTTTCTACGGTCCCATGCATCAAATAAGCAAATATTTAACAGGACCCGCTTTTCACAATATTATTTGTTAATTACAATTCTCGTCACAATAATACATAGTACACATTTATTTATACGTCCTATATTGCAGGAATTAGAATTGAGTATATATAAAGTATGTTACTTTTTTAGTTTTTTTATCGTGTATGATTTTGTCTGTTTCATTCTCCTTTGTTCCACCTTTTCATGGAACCTAAGTGTTTTGTTTCAGGAACCTCATGTCATGTTCGGTTCCATCTTAACAAGTTTTATTTTGAAAAACATATCATTCAAATAGTTTTTTGTTGGGAAATAATCTGTTGGGGAAGATGCTGCAACTCTTGGATTGATGAATATCTTGATGACGGAAGCACTTGAAGATTCAAAGCGTGCATAAGCACTAACCTTTAGGTTCAATTCGCCCCCACCAATTAATATGTATTGGATGCAAATGAGAAAACCGGCGAATTCCCTTCAGGATACTTTGAATTCCTTGATGTGGTTTGCACTAACACACCAAGTGTATCTTTGATAATAGTTTACAGAAGTATGATTCCCACACTTCACTCATGCATTAGTGAAGTTAAGGATGATTTAGCATATAGTAAATGGAGGAGAAATTGACCAAAAGGAAGTCCAATTTCGTGCATCAGAATTATATATTTTTCTGCCAAAGTATCTCTTTATATAGAGATATAAACATCCCTTGGTGAAGAGATATATCTCTTAATAAAAGGTTTCTCAAAAACCGAGATATATAATTAATGTTTCAATAATGTTACCAACTATCACGTTGGTTCATCTGGCAGCGCGTCCCTTAGGCAATACAAGTCACGCCTTGCGGGTTCAAATCCCAGGGACGTGACGTTTTGCTTAAATTTTGAATTTAAGTTCAAATTAATGGACAAAAAGGTAACTGCCAGGGTTCGAACCCATACAACACAGGCTTCAGAGGATGATACATTTCCACTAGACTAGCTCATTGTATAAGTATATCCTCGAAGATTAATTTATATATAGCAATATATATTTCCAAGTTTATATATTTTGGAAATATGTCTCACATTTTTTTCCTTTCTAAAAAAAACTGTTTTTAAATACATAAAATTAAAAGTACAATCAAACAAGCCCACAAATACGGGTCGTCGTTTGAGCAAGTGGCGGAGCCACGTTGGCCCTGCCAAAGGTTCTATAAAAAATTATATATACACATAACGGTGCATATAATGTCAAACCGCCTTGGTCTAATGGATTAGTTTTACTCATGTTAACAGCATGTCTAGGGTTCAATCCCATGTGAACCCGTTTTTTAGATGATATTTTGAAGCGTATTTCTGGTATCTGTTCTACCATTTACTCACACCAAGGAGAGCTTGGACACCACATCTTAACCCAAAATCTTAAGGCATTAAAAAGTACATACACTTACGCAACTTGGCAACTCAAACCATCTCTTTCAATCTTTGAACTTTTATATTCTAAACAACTTTTTATCTTCATAAGCATTTATAACTCACATATTCTTATGTCATTGAAAACTAACTTTAATTACAATTAAGGTATTGAAGGCTCAATGAGCAATAAGTTTTATCTTCTCATATTTTTTAACTCACTTTTCTCATAGCATTGAAAGCAGACGTTACTCACAATTAAGTAGCACATTCTTCAACAATGGATTCATGCACAAATTTGAGAGTTCAATAGTCCCTTCGTCCCTTATTATAAGTCATTTTCTTAAAGATTTTTTTGTACCAAATTATAAGTAACTTTACAATTTCTATGAAGCATTGATTATTTCTTTCCATATCTACCCTTATGCTTAATGCTTTGCATTAAAAGAATTATATTTTCTACTTTTCAAAATATTTTTTTGTTTCCAAGACCACTATCATCTAGAGATAGTTGAATATTAATAAGGGGAGAGAATTTTTAATGAGGAAAATTCAGGAAAATTATTAAAAACAACTACAAATTTATTGCTGCTAACTACTTTTAACTATTTTTTTTAATCTAAGAGAATTGGGTAAAAGTGACTTATAATATGGGACAGAGGGAGTACCTTAGAAAAATGGAATATCTAGAAAATGTTAGAAATAACAAATCCATGTAAGTCTTTCTCATGGTGGATAGTAAATAAGGTTGTATTTTTACACCACTAATTATCTACTAGACTATGAAAAATATTTCTTAACCATGAGGTCGATGTTCAATCTTTGCCAATGAAAGAGATTAATTACTACTATCGACATTGGATACCAAGGCTCACCAAAAATATAAGAAAAATCTGCTATAACCAATATTGCTCTCTGTGTTCTTCTACATCGTTACAATTACAATATAATGAACTCATTTTGTTTTAAATAATTATGATCTTACTCTGCTTAATTACTTATTTTATATTTTCAAACAAATAATATATAATATTTACTAAAATTTATAAAATATTCACTTACACCGCGCGATAAGTCTAGTTCATAATGCAAGTCACACTACACTAGCTGTGAGGGAAGGAGAAGAAAAGTACTGGATTTTTTCCATAATATCCATAATTGCAGTAAACATTAGCATTAGTATTATGCAATATTTCTCAATGTTTTCGTTTACAGGTCAATGTGAAATGGTTGATATAACACATTTTAACGGATTTTTCAAAATCAATGGGAATTTAAATAGGGATGACATTAATATACAGGACACTCAAATAATGACTGGTCAGGTTTCTTTTGAACTTGTCTCATGTTTACAAGCTGTAGATTCCTAGTATGACTATGATTTCAAAATCAAATATTGAATTTGATTCTTATCATATCAAGGCCTAATACAGCAACTCATGCAAGTCAGAACCCTGCTTCTCCCCTGCAAGATCATAAACAACAAACAGATTAAAAAATGTTAGAAAATGGTATAACCATTCTAAACGATGTGTTTGCAAATATGTTCCTTCAACTTTCAGTTCATGCCGATTAATCCTTAACCTTTACTTTATATAACAGACATTTGTATTAACTTGGGGGTTAAGCACTTGTTACTAATGTTATATCCTTTATTTTTTTCAGGAAAAGAGTATACAGCCATCCAAAATAGTGTGCTTTTCATATAGGAATTTCAATCATTCAAGATGTGAGAGTCAATTTAAATGGTAAAGTAAGTCATCGCAGTCGTTGATTGAAAATTCAACGGTTGTAATTGTGATCACATATTTGCATGTGTATAATGCATTATAGTGTTATTTAAATCTCAATCATTGATTTCTCAATTAGCAGTTTGATAACTTATCTTACATTCTAAAATGAGTTTTTCACTTTAGAAGAGCCGGATACTATAATTAAACCCTTTAATTTCACTTCACCAATCATCAAATAATCCTTAAATTCTATTCTTACAATTGGTCTTTTTTTTCATCATTAGTAACTTAATTGACTCAAGCATACTCTAGAGTTTTCAGTTACCGTTACGTATGATCAAAATTGTCATCTTTTTTTTTTATGAAAAAATAAAATGTGGTATGGGTAAATGTCATTTTGAAAAAAACGAAATAAAGATTAAAGACTATGTGGTATGGGTAGTGTTGCAGCCCCGTGAAAAATGGTTCATTTAACATAAGGTATTGGGGGAGTAAAAAGGAAGGTCTGTTTGTTAGTTTTCCAAAAAAATCAAAAACTTGGATTTTTATTGTTTCCTAACAAACAAAACCTATTCTTGCATTTCTTACTAGAAGTTTGTCGTACTATATAGCATTGTGAATACAATATTTAGGCCCCGTTTGGAAAAACAGCTTAATTAAGCACTTATGGTCATAAGCGCTTATAACATAAGCGCTTATTCATAAGCTATTTTTGAAAATTTATTGAAATAAATTAAAAATAAGCTGTATATAAGCATAAGCTGTTTTTCATAAGCTATCCTGAGTAGCTTATGAAAATAAGCTGAAAATAGCTTATGGCAGGTCATAAGCTGTTTGCATAAGCCCTCCCAAACACTGGCATAAGAGCTTATGCTGTCAGATAAGCTCAAATAAGCTCTTCCAAACTGGGCCTTAATGCATTTTAGGTGAGTGTTAAACTAGTTTTAGCTCATTTTTCAAGTTTTACTTAAATTTTGAAGGTTGGATTCTTTGAGAAAAGACATAGATTGAAGAATTGTACTCACATTAGTTAAGAATGTGTCACTTGAAGAAAATATAAGAGATGTATCATTGCAAGGACAATGTGGGGCTAAAGGGGTCAACTATGTTGACTTCGTAATTTATTTGAATTACTGTGCACAAAACACGAAAAGATGCGACTAATGTCATGTGGCATCGGGAAGGGAAACCGTCGGAGCACGACTCAACTTCCTCCATAGTGCAGGTAATGCAATTTCCACATGACGCGGGTAAGGAACGCACAAGCTCGAAGCCAAATGCAGTCACTCGTAAGTTGGTAACATACACAAATTCAGTCTGACCAGAAACCCCAACAATAGTGCCTCGCGGAGGCAAAATTGTTCATGGAGAATCTACACCCACTCACTTAAGACAACGCATGAGTTTAGAGAATCGCTCTATTTCTTAGTAAACCAGAGCAATTCGCCTCGATCGTCGCTATGGTCTAAAGACTATATACTTGGCCGAGTTACAACATTCATTAACCATCGCTCAACGCAATTGCTAGAGTTGGAGACTACACTATTTCAGCATATAGTTCAAAATTATATATCAAGGTCAAGTTACAACGTACCTTGACCATCACTCAACACAATGGCCAAAGACTACTTTTTCGGCACAAGTTCCAAGACCATATAACTGAACTGACCATCGTCCAACGCGATGACCAGAGCTAAGGGATTCTTGTTTCAGGATATGGTCCAAGACATATACCAAGGTTGAGTTATGTCATGAAGCAACCTCACCATGCACAACATACATAGTATTTCCTGATATCCCAATCAATCAACATGTGGACCAAAGACCGTGAACCCAACCCAAATTACAACTTGGGTTTACCCTAACTCTCTCTTGACTCTCATCATGTTACCCACATGCTGACTTTCACTAAGCTATTACTTAAATGCACATGTCGGTCGGGATTTCCGACTTAGATCCGCCGACCTATGTCCTATGAAATCACTACTTTTAATGTTCGTTTAAACCACTCTTCCGAACACATTTCTCACTCGAATTCCCCAAGGTCAACGACCCAATGCCCAATACCAAGCACTATGTTCAAGGACGAGAAAAGCAGGTGGCAGAGCATGGATCCACCAAACAACGTTGACGAGACCTAAGACGCTCTGAACTTTTTGTATATGGCGAAGAACCAAATGGACTAGGATATAACAATCTAACTTAACCCTAGTTGTAATATTAACTTGCTAACTTGGGCATCATAGTGTCTTCACTGGTACCACCGGCTGGGGACATCACACTCATGAAGAAGGACATCTACAAAAGGCGGAGTACCACACTATCTACAACGCGTCTGAAGAGTTAGTTCAACATAGAGTAATTGACCGGACTTTGTCCGATCACCATCTAAAGTTTTAGCTTTCTCTTGGCAAGTTGCTAAGCCAAGCCTTTCAAAAGAAATATTTTGGCAATGGTGCTAGATCAAGGATATGTCTCTTTTCTAATTATGTACTAGAAGAAATCACAGTTTGGGAAGAAATCAAAATCATATGAAGTTATAATAGAAAGGTTAGCTTATGCTATTATGCATTGTTGCCTTTGATAACACTGCACCTAACATTGATCCATGTGCGTTGATCAAGGGGGCATGGACCAAAATTAGGTGGAGTAGCTGCTCAAAGAGATTGGAAGCCAAAACCCAATAAGAAAATTTAACTAGCAAGAACAAAAATGATCATATAAATGAAATAGTATTATCTAAGATCATGGTCTTACCATGACAGGAGGATCTTCATGAGGACGAGCATGAGCATGAGCACGAGGATGAGCATGAGCATGAGGAGGAGGTCCATGGCGATAATTGGCGTTATTAGTAGCAACCTTCTGATCATTCCCAGTGCTGAGACGCTTGACTTCAGCTAAATCTGTTTTCTGATTCTTCTTGTTAGCACGAGCTTGGTTGAACACCATGGAGTAGTCTGTAGGCACACCTTGAGCCTTATGTTCCCACCCTCCAAATTGAGGCACAGACATCTTAGCAGGTTTTTTCTGCAGCATATCATAATCTAAGTCAGTATATTTCCTCTTTGCTACCTTCCCAAAATGCAAATACAGAGAGCATAGATAGTCATATAAGTGGAAGTGGAACCCCTTAACTTGTATATTGGTCAATATCCCCTTTGATCAACGCATATTATAACCAATACAAGTTAAGGGGTTCCAATAAAGGCACATAAAAATAAGAGTGTTCATCACTCACATTGGCCTTGTATTGGTTAATACCCCCATTGATCAACGCACATTAACCAATACAAGCCCAAGGCTCCAAATTGGAAGCATTGGAAAACAAGATTAAAGAAAGAAAAAAACACATGATTTGGTTAGCTAGAAAAACTAGCATGTGACATACAAACTGGGAATTCATTCCCTTTGATGTATAAAGTATGATTTCATGTTCATCAATCGGGTGATTAAATCTATAAATTGTCTATAATATACTACATGACAACATGGTCATATATAAGATGAAAGTGGAGAGAAACCTTGCTGCATCAAGAAAAAAATGGTTAGATATTCAGTACAGATAAAAATAAAAATAAAGATCAAAATTAGCATGAAATTGGAGAGAAGCGTGCACTTAATTTTTAGTTGAAAAATCAAAGTTAAAAGGAGACAACAGAATCCTGAATGAACAAACCAAAGGTCTTTAATTTCCTGACCAAATTGCACAAATTATATTTTAACGCTGCCATGGCCAACAACATTATTAATTTTCTTTTCTTAATATGAAACCATTACTTTCTAACGCTGATTAATCATGATTAGTGATCATATCCATTGATCAAAATATGCAGCTTTCAAATGAAACTGCTTCTAAAGATTATTTTGTTCTATCAATTTCTAATCACAAGGGCCAAATATCTCTTTGTATGTAGATTTAGGCTTACCTTTCGATCCATGGTGGATTCAACATGTGATGCTGAACAGGGTAATAGTGAGGTTCAACTAATTAAGATGTTTGCTTTTCAAGATATATTAGGCCTTATTAAAGAGGGTGGTCGTTTAATTTCTTGAACAAAGGGAAACTGGGATAATTCTTGAAAACTTGTCTTTTCAGATCAGTATTCAAGATCCCAGCTTCCAGGAGGCATCAATGGAATCAAGGTATTTGAAGCTTGATGTTTCTTGATTAATTCTAACAAGAGTAAAAGCAGGGCAAAAAATATGGTTGTCCACTTGATAATTTCATTCTGTTATTATATATGAACTGTTGCTGATTGAGCATTCCCAAATTTAGATTAGATATAAGTTCATTTTAGCTGGAAGAAAGAAATTTACACATCATTTTGATCTTTTTATATCACATTCTTTGTCAAAACCAGACTCCTAAACATGTCATTTTATCTTTAGATGACACATTTGGCATCAAAATCCTACACATGAACACACCATATATTTTATCTTTTCACAACACGTTTTACCCCAAAATTTTACACATCATTTTATCTTCTTATATTACTGTCTACATCGTAATTCTACCATCAGTTTTACAAACCAAAACTAAAAAACATTAATGACAGTTGTACTTGACCACTTGCAGCACCAAATTTTGTGGTTGTTTCAGATGACCACAAGATGCTTTTATTTTTTCTTAATCTTTCAGTTGATGGCGGCTAAACCGCCACAAAAGTGGTATCCTGACACCAGCCTAGTTCATATAACACGGTTCAACAAAAAAAGGTAGTCATGCTCTATAATGTTCATTGAAGTAGTTTTCCGATGGATAAAAAAAATGTTCATTGAAGTAATGTGAGACCGAAAAAAATTATGATGGTTAAATCTAATTATATACGATTAAAATTAAAAAGTATGTAATGATTATCATATAACTACTTATAAAATATATATAATTATCGCAATAATACAGATATTATATTATTTATGTTTACTTAAAGGTTTAAAGGTTTTTTAGCATGACCTAAAGTCTAACATTTTTTGGCCGAACAAATTTTATTCTTAACATGTTTTTCATTTAGAGTTTTCTAAATTACCTAAGATGTACCTTGGGTAGAATCAACCTAATATAGGTGGGGTCAATAATATTTTGACATGTGCCTTAGAAAATTTTGGCTCATAATACATGTTAAAATATTATTGAGTCACATCAAACTAGAATGATTTTAACCAATATTTACCTTAGGTGATTTAAACATTCAATTTTTATTATTATACAAACTTCATGCTAGCCTCACCAAATATGAAAGAAAATAGACCTCACAACTCCACTGGTAATAAGAAAAATAATCGGGTTATTTAAATCACTCGTGTGTATGGTTTAACTCATCCTATGTGAACCAGTAGAGTTTAAGATAAGTGGTGGGCTTGGCAGACGCCTAGAGATTAAAGGCAGGAATCGCATCCAAGAAAATCTGAAGTAACTTAAGACATCTCAGCTCTCAGAACACTCGAGCACGATCTCTTGAGGGTTGGGCGAGTCTCTCACAAATGTGGGACCCGCCACAGATACAAGCAAGATAGGAAATAAAGCCTTGGGACTGATCGCGGGTGGGCTCCTAGGCAAGGACAGGATCACCAAAAGAGGACGATCTTGGCTGGGCTGAAGGAATCGCCTGCCTAGGTGTTGGATCTGGGCTTGTTTACATTCTAGTATCCGGAATTAGGCCTCGGATGTGAGGTCCAATTCCCCAAGTTTCTTAGGATTTCAGATCCACAAACTATGAAAGGGGGTCTTTTATTGTACTCATCAGCTTTTTACTCATTTATGACATAGTACACTTTTATTTCATCATATTTCCTTATTTGAGCTCTACTAGGGTTTACTGGAATATTCTCTCGAATATGGTAGGTCCTTGGCACGAAACAAGAGGGTAATGAATTTCTTACTTTTTTCTTTTATTTTCTACTCCCTCCGTTCCTATTTAATTGTCCGGGAAGAGAAGAAACACACATATTAAGGAGTGCAATTAATTTTGTTGGTTTTCATAAAAGTAGTATTTGTTTTTCATTTTTACCCTTTAGATTGCATTTTATCTTTCTTCATTTATTGTTCTGATAAGGGTATTAGTTGTAAAAACATCATTTAATGCTCTCTTGAAACGCTAAATGGACAGTTAAATAAGAACAAATTATTTTTTTCAAAGTGGACAGATAAATAGGAACGGAGGGAGTATAATGATATTATTGGTAAATATCATGTTGATTTAGACAACACACAAAAAAACGTTGAGTAAAAGGGTTGTCACTTACCACATTGGATTATTTAACCTTATTGTAGGTGGACATGTTTGCGAGTTGAAAATTTCATAATTATAAACGTATTTTTTATAAATAATCTTATTGGTCCCTTAAACAAGGTTAACCCCCCGTTATAATGGTTCAATTGAACTCACCAAATTTTATTCCATGCCTTCACTAAGATCACGCAATTTGGGTACCCTTGCATTCATCAATCTTTTTAACCCCAATTTAGATTTCCTGCATTCACCAATCTCCTACATTCATAAAATATAAGTCATATGATCAAAATTAGTTGACTCATATTTTTTCACTAAAATCATACTTTAGATATATCTTACAATTTAAGTCGTTCGATTTAGATCTGACGACTAAGATTCGTTGATTGCGTGAATTTAGGGAATTGTGGACCGTGACGATCCAAATATGTTCAATTGTGTTGCTAACCTTTCATTTTGACATTACAAAATATCTTTCATTTTATAATACTTCGATTGTTTTTTTTAACGATATAAATAATTAAATATGTAAAAAAAAAAGTTCCTGATCTTTATTTAATTGATCAATGTACATTTCATGATATAAAAAGCTCACTTAATTAGCAAAAACTTCTTTCATTACTTGGAAGCACGAGATAGTTTCCATCCAAAAGTCACAGTTATGGAAAAGCTGAACAGTTTAAACTTTTCCCTGCACGTTCTATTAGTGGACAAATACGAGGAGTTTGCAACAAGTTATATAAAGACTTTCTATGTTCCGATGAATAGAACCAAGAAGAGTAGTGTTGGGCAAACAAGAAGACACACCTTTGTTGTTCTGTTCATATTTCAAAAACTCCTAGCATACCAAAACTGCATGTGTGAAGTTTAATACAACACTTTCTATATCTGCATTGCATGAAAATGATGGAAGCAGAGAGTTCAACCAAGAAGAGGCCAAGCTACAATGACTATGGCTTCATGGATTTGATTTTTTCTTGGTCCATTGAAGACATTTTCAATGAAGAACTATACAAGAAAAATGTGAGTACAGTTATTGCTAATTTTTTCATTTTAATTTTTGCTTCAGCTTGACCCTTAATTTTGATCATTATCTCATTAATGATTAACCTTTTCAGGTAGAGAAGATTAAGCTCTCTTTTGATTCCATAGATCACTACCTTGGGTCCTATAAGTACCCTTTGTTGGAAGAAACTAGAACACAACTATATTCAAGTATGGAGATAATGCACCAAGCACCATTTGCTGAAGTAATTGGTCTTCAAATGGCCAAACCAACAGGGAACAAACTCTATGATGTGAAAATTAATAGCTGGCAAAACAGGTTCACGCAACGCAGAGAGCCGTATAAAACGTTGCCCGGAGATGTTCTGATTTTGACTGATTGTAAACCTGAATCTGTGAAAGATTTGCAAAGGTTTGGAGTTATGTGGAACTTTGTGTCTTTTGTGAAGACAAGAGAAGATGCCAGTGAGAGTGATTCTGTTTATTTCAAAATTAGAGCTTCAAAAGATATTGACCCTAAGACATTTAAGCAGAGATCTTTATTTCTGATTTTCTTGACAAATGTAAACTCTAATGGAAGAATCTGGAATGCACTTCACATGACTGGGAATTTGAAGCTAGTCAAGCAAATCTTATGCAACAATGATGAGGTAAGAAATTTTGAAATAGCATCTTAAAGTTATACTCAATGTTGTAATGAAATGCTAATTTTGTGCCAACATACTCATGTTTTAGAGTAGAACATCAACAATATGTTTACACATTGTTTCTATCTTCTTTTTTTTCTCTTATTCTGTTTTGTATTAAAATGATTGTCTTTGAATGTGTTACTGAAAACAGTTCAAGCAAAGTTGCAGTTGCAGTTCACTGGCTGATTCTTTAGGAGATGACTTTTCATATCAAAGGTTAACATCAGAGCTTAATGAATCTCAAAATAAGGCCATTCATTCATGTCTTTCTGGCCTTGATTGCAATCACAACAGCACTGTGAAGCTCATTTGGGGTCCTCCAGGAACTGGAAAGACTAAAACATTGGCTACATTGCTTTTTGCTCTGTTGAAAATGAAGTACAGAGTGCTTGTTTGTGCTCCAACAAATGTCGCCATCAGAGAAGTGGCTTCGCGATTATTGAGGATTGTGAGATACTCAGTCTGTGGCCAATCTGATTTATTATGTTCCCCTGGAGACTTGTTGCTGCTCGGCAACAATGAGAGACTCAACATTGATGAAGATGTTGAGGAAATACATTTGGATTATCGAATGGAACATCTCATGAAATGCTTTGCACCTTTTTCGGGTTGGAGTTCTTCTGTGAAATCAATGATTGATCTTCTTTCCAATTGTGTTTCGCAGTATCACAGATTCGTTGAGAATGAGAGGGATAGGGGAAAGGAGAACACAGTACACATAAAAACTTCAATTTTCAGCATGAGTAAGCCTAAATCATTTCTAGAGTTTGTGAGAGAAAGATTTCTTTCCACTGTATTGCCACTGAAATCCTGCATTTCTATCTTTTGTACACATGTGGCTAGATCTAACCTGTTGGAACATAACTATAGGAACTTAGTGAGCTTAAATGAAGCACTTAAGTCATTTCAAGATGCCTTGTTTGAGATTGAGAATAATCGTCGTTTTGAAGGATTGGAAATGCTTTTCTCTCGTCTTGAAATATCAGATAGAACTTCTCAGCCATATAACGGTCTTTCGTACAAATTGTACAAGAAGAGAAATGAATGTTTATCTGCTTTGGAAACAGCAAGAGATTCACTTGACAGACTCAAGTTGATAAAATCTTTTCATATTGAGTCAATTAGAAAGTTTTGTTTCCAAAACTCATCAATAATATTTTCCACAACTTCTGGTTCATATAAGCTACATTCTGTGGAAATGAAGCCACTGAACCTTTTGGTAATAGATGAAGCTGCTCAACTGAAGGAGTGTGAGTCTGTAATTCCTCTACTACTTCCAGGAATAAGCCGCGCTATTCTTGTTGGTGATGAGTGTCAACTTCCTTCCATGGTTAGGAGTAATGTAAGTAGCTTCTATCATGCATATATCCAGATTTATTTTAATTTAGTGAATTATTCACCTCCAAGCCACTTCTATGGCTAATTTATATTTGGGCATGTTTGTTTTTGTGTGTTAGGTTTCTTCTGAAGCTGGTTTTGGGAGAAGCTTGTTTGAGAGGCTGAGCTTACTGGATCACCCAAAACACCTTCTTAACATGCAACACAGAATGCATCCACAAATCAGCTTATTTCCAAATCAATATTTCTACTCTAACAAAATTCGCGATGCGCCAAATGTTGTGAGTAACTACGGGAAGAGATATCTTCCAGGGCCATTGTTTGGTGCCTATAATTTTATAAATATAATTGGGGGAAGAGAAGAGTTTGATGATGCTGGAAGAAGCTATAAGAATATGGCTGAGGTAGCAGTTGTTGTGACACTACTGAAGAATTTGCATAAAGGTTTTAACAAATTCATAGCTGTAGTCTCTTATGTTATTGTTTTTACTTTTACTGTTCTTTCTGTCTGCATTACTGGACCTTAGATGAAAAAGAAGTAATATTTTTTCTGGTTGCAGAATGGCTTGCCTCCAAGGAGAAACTCTCTATTGGTATAGTGTCACCATATGCGGGGCAAGTTGTTGCTATTCAAGGGAAGCTTGGAAAAATGTATGATAGCCATGTTGGATTTAATGTAAATGTGAAATCCATAGACGGTTATCAAGGTGGTGAGCAAGATGTTATTATCTTATCAACTGTAAGAACCGACATCAAGAGTTATCTTGAGTTTGTCTCCTCTCCCCAGAGAACTAATGTTGCTCTTACAAGAGCAAGGTAGATCTCAAACTGTTAACTTTTTTTTCAGTCTTCCTTTAAAGTAGTATTGTATTAATTGAAAAGCTGTTGCTGGTTTGATAATTTATAGGCATTGTTTGTGGATTTTGGGGAATGAAAGAGCTTTAGCAAATCATGAAAATGTTTGGAAGGATTTGGTTCTTGATTGTAAGAACCGTAAATGTTTCTTTCATGCTGATCAAGTCAGAGAATTGGCAAAAGCTATTTTGGATTCAAAGAAAGAGATGGATCAATATGTTGATTTGCTTGATACAAATAGTGTCCTTTTTAAAGGTGCTAGATGGAAGGTACATAGATCCTGGACTTAACTTGCTCTTTTATTAATTTTTATTCATGATATACTCTACATATGCTAGTCTATACTATAACATTGCCACCTATCTACATATCTGCAGGTCCTTTTTAGTGATAAGTTTCTTAGGTCCTTCAAAAGGATAAGGACAGATAACAGCAAGAACCTTGTTATAAACCTCTTGCAAAGGCTTTCTAATGGTTGGAGACCTAATAGGAAAAGTGTAGACTTGCCTTGTGAAAAATCCTCACAGATTTTGAAACAATTTAAGTCCGAAAGTCGCTATGTTATTTGTTCTATAGAGATAGTTAAAGAGTCAAGGTATATTCAGGTTTTGAAGATATGGGACATTCTGCCTCTAGAGGATATCCAACAATTAGTGAAGCGCCTTGACAATGTATTCACAAGATACACTGATGAATATATCAACAGGAGCAAAGAAAAAGGTTTCGATGGGTAAGTGCTTTCAGTTGCATTAAGTTCAAAAGGTTTGAGCTTTTGCTTTACTAGCCTTAACTGATATGGAGGCTTTGGCTTCTTTGTTTGTGGACAGGATCATAGAGTTTCCTCTGAGCTGGGCATTATCTACAAATATCCAAAAATTTAAGGGTGTCAATGATGAAAATGAGGGAGATTTGAATCCTTCTGAAGATAGAAAAAATGATGAAAAAGTGGAGGAGAGTAGGCTGTTGCTGAAGTACAGCTCCTTTTCACAAGATTACATGCTTTCTGGAAATGATGCTTCAGAGGTTGATCTTCCTCTTGAGGTAACAGATGAACAGCGTGAAATAATTCGCTTCCCTAGAAGTACATTTGTACTTGGTCGCTCTGGAACCGGAAAAACCACTGTTCTAACGACTAAGATGATTCAAAATGAGAAATTGCACCATATGGCACTTGAAGAAGCCTATGGATCCAATTGTTCTGCAAGCGAGTTGAAGGAGGTTGCTGCTGAGACTGAGAGACCAATCTTAAGACAGTTGTTTGTGACATTAAGCCCTGGACTATGTCAAGAGGTCAAATATCATGTTTCTCGTTTGAAAAGGTATGTAGCTTCATCTTCATAAAAGTACTTAATTGTTCCTCTTGTTTTCATTTGATTTTATTTCTACCAAACAAAATAAGTACCTATTTTTCCTCTAGTGTTTTCATTTAGTTATTAAATTTTCTCGTGGATACGTTACACGGGTCCCTTTGCAAAGGAAGCATGTTAGCTGGATGCAGTCCAGTTGATGAAGATATTATTGGTGATGGTGATACATCAATAGATTTTAAGAATATCCCAGATTCTTTCTCTGATGTCCCATCCAATTCATATCCCCTTGTGATAACGTTTCGCAAATTTTTGCTCATGCTTGATGGAACACTAGGCAATTCTTACTTTGAGAGATTTCATAATCGCAAGGGTCGACGGTCAGTTGCATTAGAAAACTTCAAGATGAAAAAGGAAGTGGATTTTGAAAGGTTTGATTCTGTATATTGGCCTCATTTTAATTCTCAGTTGATTAAAAAGTTGGATTCATATGAAGTATTCACCGAAATAATGTCACATATAAAAGGTGGCTCTTCTGAGCATGGCAAGTTAAGCCAAAAGGAGTATTGTAATTTATGTGAAAACCAAGCATCAAGATTGACCATGCAGGCCAGAGAAAGGATATATGATATCTTTCAAAATTATGAGAAAATGAAGATGGAAAATGGTGAATTTGATTTAGCTGATATTGTAATTGATCTACATGGTAGATTGAGAACTGAAAGATACAGGGGTGATGAAATGAACTTTGTGTTTATTGATGAAGTGCAAGATCTCACCATGGCTCAGATTGCATTATTCAAACACATGTGCAGAAATGTGGAAGAGGGTTTTCTTTTTTGTGGAGATACTGCGCAGACTATTGGAAGGGGTATTGATTTTAGATTCCAAGATGTAAGATCCCTCTTCTACAAGAAGTTTCTGTTAGAAATTAAGAGTTGGAATCATGGCAAAAGGCATGTTTCTGATATCTTCATGTTGAGTCAGAACTTCCGCAGTCACGCTGAGGTGCTGAAAGTATCACAAAGTCTCATTGAGCTTCTGTATCACTTTTTTCCGAACTCTGTTGACATGTTGAAAGTGGAGACTAGTTTGGTACATGGAGAAGCCCCAATTGTGGTAGAGTCTAGGCATGGAGAAAATATACTACTAACAATTTTTGGAGGAAGTGGGAGGAATAGTATTCAAGGATTTGGAGCAGATCAAGTAATCTTGGTACGAGATGATTCCACTCGGGAGGAAGCTATGCAAATAGTAGGAAAGAAAGCAATTGTTTTAACCATTTTAGAGTGTAAAGGCCTTGAATTTCAGGTATTGCTAAACTTTGTTGTTTTACTTTGATTTTCTGCATTGTTTTCTTGAAAAATCTTTCTTATGGTACTTCTTTGTCGTTTGTTAGGATGTGTTGCTGTATAATTTTTTTGCCTCTTCACCTTTGAAAAGGCGATGGTGGATAATATATGAGTACATGAAGGAAAAGAATTTGCTAGACTCCGGAACACATGTTAACAGTCGAAGTTTTGTTGATTCCAAGCACAACCTTTTGTGTTCTGAACTCAAGCTACTATATGTTGCCACAACACGTACAAGAAAGAGGTTGTGGATTTGTGAGGATGGAGAAGATTTCTCTGTGCCAATGTTCGACTATTGGAGGAAGAAGAATCTTGTGCAATTTGAAATGCTAGATAGTTCAACAGCAGACAAAATGAAAGTTACAAGCAGTGATGAAGAATGGAGGTCACGGGGAATGAAGGTAATGATTATTCTGACTTAATTCATTTGTTATCACTGCAAAAACTATTAAAACAGTAGCTTTACAAGATTATAAGGGTTCAATTACTGAATAATTTGTTATAATTAGATAGTCTGTTCTTGATAGTATGTTTTGATATGATTTGATTAATGAAGTTGACAATGTTTAATGGGAAAAGGCTTCAATTACTGTGATACTTTCACTGGTAGCTTAATTATGCTTCATCAAAGTGATATCTGTAACATCATTAGCTTTATAAGATTATAAGGGTTTGAGCAATGTGTTGTTAATTGTTATAACTCACTTCATTGTCATTAGTTTTTTTTTCTTCAAATGATGCTATACACTGACTGTTTCTTTGCAGTTGTACTATCAAAATAAAATTGAAATGGCCACTACATGCTTTGAAAGAGTTGGGAATTCTCAATGAGTCAATGGCTTAGAAATGTCTAATGATTTGGGTCCCAGAGAACCAGCATATATCTGATGTTGAATCTTGTGGACGCAAGTGAAGCCCTTGTAGGGAAGATGCATGAAGAGATTGTCAATGTTTTTATGATTCTGGGGGTCTTGAGAGAACCTGTATATGTATGTATGTTCATATGCACTTGATTTTGCAACACATGATTAACTGCATGTTTTGGAATGGACTCATGTCTCAAGCTAAAATCAATTTTGAGAGAAGCTCATTGAAGTAGCTTCCATACATGAAAATTGCTTATGTGAGAATGAGAAATTGATCCAAACATACTATAATATGTCGGTCTAGTTTTGTCTTATGGGACAGTTTTTTTTGCGTATTGTATGTATCTCATGAACTAAACTAAACTGTTAAAAAATGATGGAAATTTCTAAAATAATTTAGACAATTAAAAATCTGTATGTATCACAAACTTTCTAGAGTTATTTAGAAATTGTAGAATTATGTAAAACCATCATGACGATTACGGAAACAAACTACTATCCTAGTTTATAGTAAGGAGTGTTAAAAAGTGATGAAATTTCTAGAATAATTTAGATAATTAAAAATTCATATCTATGACAAACTTTCTAGAATTATTTGAAAATTGTAGAACTATGTAAAACCATCATGACAATTCATTGTCTAAATATATTTACTATATAGACCTGAGTGGGTTAAGTGATGGCTATAAATAGCCTATGCCATATTGAAAATTTGGAACCAAGTGAGAGGAACAATCAATTGTTGTACTACACGGTTCCTTCTTCCAGCTTCTGTCCATCTACATAATTTTCTCTCGTTTACAAACTACTTTATATAACACAACAATATTTCTATTCCCAACCATTTAACTATATCAAATACTAACATGAACCCTGTTAACAACCGCAGCTTAAGTGTGTGCTGATTGTATGTCGCTCCAAAAGCCTATTTCTACCTATAATTACTTAATCAAAACTTCTTTATTATTGTGGAACACGTAAAAATTCTAGAAGATAACAAGTAAACAAAGGGCCTCTATGATTGGTTTACTTAAAGCTTGTATTTTTGCTTATACTCTCTAACAAGTCATGGACTAATAACATATGCACCTAACACTCTGGCCCCCAAAATATTAAAATATGACCATTCCTAACTTGCTATGTTCATTCACCTCTTTATATAAATAGTATAGTTTAGTTGCATATACACCTTGCCATCTTCAATTATACAACATGTCTTTTGATGCTCAGCTTCTCAGGGAAATCAGTGTTGCATTTTTCATCTTCCTCATTTCACACTTCTTCTTTTTTTTTTTGTCGAAGATTCATAATTCATTCAATAAATAGTTGTTTGATGACACTTACAATAGATGTTCATACACTAAATGAAAGGAATTGGGCCATAGTCCAAAACAACTTACAAGATACTTCAAGTACAATTAAGTCCATGACTACTTAGTATATTTAAACAACGTTAGAACTAAGTGAGATTTCAGCAAAACTACTTACAAGACACACCGAAGGAAAGAGGCCCAAAACACAAGCCCAACAGGACATTGATCAGCCAAACCTAAACCTTTGGGTTCTCCAAACCCTAGCCAACCTCAAGAACTGGGCGGCAGAACGGTGTCAATCCTGAGAAGCACTTCCAAGAATTTCGCACCTGGCCCAAGAGGATGGCCAATTCTTGGTGCTCTACCATACTTAGGGAGTATGCCTTATGTCACACTCACAAACATGCCTAAGAAATTTGGGCCCATCATGTTCCTCAAAATGGGCACTTGTGACACAGTTGTTGTCTCAAGCCCAAATTTTGCCCAAGCATTCCTCAAGAATTTAGACCATAATTTTTCAAACAGACCCACCATTGCAGGTGCAACCCATTTGGGCTACAATTCACAAGACCTTGTTTTTGCAAAATATGGGCCCAAGTGGAAGCTCCTTTGGAAACTAACCAACCAACACATGCTTGGAGGGAAGGCCCTTCAGGCTTGGGCCCATGTAAGAGCAAAAGAGGTAAGACACATGGTGAGAGCCATGTGCGATTGTGGGAAACAAGGGAAAACAATAGAGGTTGGTGACTTGTTAAGTTGTGCAATAACAAACATGGTGAGCCAAGTGGTGCTGAGTCATAGAATATTTGAAAACAATGGGGAAGAATCTAAGGAGTTTAAGGACATGGTGGTGGAGTTCATGACAATTTCCGGGGTGAACAACGTTGGTGATTTTGTCCCTTGCATTGGCTGGATGGACTTGCAGGGTGTGGTGGGTAGGATGAAAAGGTTACATAAGAGGTTTGATGTGTTTTTGAGTAAAGTGATTGAGGATCATGTGAAGTCTGGACATGAACGTAAGGGGAAGCCAGATTTTTTAGATGTTGTGATGGCTAATGATGAAGAATGTCCCTCTAAGGAAAGACTCAGTTTGTCCAACATTAAGGCTCTACTATTGGTACCTCTCTTTCTTCCAATTTCCAATCACTTTTTTTTGCCAATTCAAAACGTTCTATAACAATTATGAATTTGAAATTTATAAATTAAAATTACTTGGACATAGCAAATTAAATTAATAGACATAAATTATGATATATCTTGATTCACATAAATTCTCTTATAATTTTCTTCATGAGTTAAAAAGTACCATTTTTTTTTCAAAATTTATCACATAGATATATATCATTTACAATTTTAAATGTTTTATTTCATAAATTTATTTCTCTTAATTTGATTTTGTGTCTACTTTTACTAGGTGTACATACATTTTTCGGCTAAATACTTTTATCATGTCTTTTTAAGTGTTTTACTAGTGTTCTTGTGGACTTTGATTTTCATTATTTGATGTTCTAACTACAAATGTAACTTTTCCTATCAAGAATCTGTTCACTGCTGGCACAGACACATCATCTAGCATCATAGAATGGGCACTAGCTGAAATGTTGAAGAACCAAAACATCCTTATAAGGGCACAGAAAGAGATGGATCAAGTGGTTGGCAGAGAAAGATTGCTTCTTGAATCAGACCTTCCAAAATTGCCATACCTTCAAGCAATCTGCAAAGAAACCTATCGTTTACACCCATCCACACCCCTTAGTGTTCCCAGAGTTTCAACTGAAGCATGTCAAGTCAATGGCTACTACATTCCCAAGAATACAAGGCTAAATGTGAATATTTGGGCCATAGGGAGAGACCCTAATGTGTGGGACAACCCATTAGAGTTCTATCCTGAAAGATTTTTAAGTGGGGATGCAGAAATGATTGATCCTAGTGGTGTTGATTTTGAGTTGATTCCCTTTCGAGCTGGAAGGAGGATTTGTGTAGGGTATAGAATGGCTATTGTGGTGATTGAGTACATTTTGGGCACTTTGGTGCACTCTTTTGATTGGAAGCTACGAAATGGGGTGGAGCTGAACATGGATGAGGCCTTTGGACTTACTTTGCAAAAGGCAGTGCCTTTGTCATCTATGGTTAGCCCTCGGTTGGTCAGCAGATGCTTATGTTTGATTAATAGCATGCTTGAATTAGCTTCTATTTTATAAAAATCAATTCGAGTATTTAGAAGTTACTTACAGAAACTTCTCTCCATAATTAATTTTGGCTTGAGTGTCAATTGTTGAGAGTTTTCAAATGTGCACTAATTGATATGATGCATATGGTTATGAGTTATCTATTTATCTATGCTTTATTACCTTATATCAGTTGCATATATTATCAGAAAAATTTAGGCAATGTAGACAAAGTTTCAAGAAATGAAACCGTTAACTTGTGAAAGATCATATGTGTATGTTTATCATCATTTGCACATATAATTGAGAGTATTTGATTGTATCATGAATCCCCAGCAAGAGATTCTATGTTATATTCCTTTGAAACCCGGTTATCCTTATTGTGATGAAATATAATTTTAGATCAATTTTTCGCTAGTACAGAACAAAACATACTAATAGCATGTTTATATCAGTATCTATTTCTTGAGAATAAAATCTGACACCTACAAGTTATTCACAAAAGCTTATTGCCCAAATTGATTTAACTTTAGAATCAATTGAAGAGAATTTGCCAATCAAAAAATTTGAAGAGGATTTTCAAACATGCCCTAAAGAATTATAATGTGGCAATTCTAGTGTTAACTTCATTAATAGGAGGCTGTCTTGCCTACGAAATTAACAGGTGAAGACCTTCCAAGTTTTGGTACACGGTACACCCTAATTTCAGAATTAATCAACAATTTACAATCCCATATATATCTTAGTTTTTTCTTAACATGAAAGGCCAAGAAATACATGCCAAATTTCCTGTCTGCATTAACATAAATGTACAAATATACTTGTACCTAGCATTTAGAAGGAATTAGTACATAAATAACCACCCTTTTTTTTCATTCCTAATTAAGTGAGCAATATCATTACATGACTTTTGTTACAGTATCTCACAGAAAAGGGGAACTGTAAAAAAAAATGTTAATCAACCAAATATATACCTAGCATATTTTCACATTTCTCAAAGGTTAGTTTGTGTTCTCCCTCCCCCCTCTTGATTCAATGTTTTATTTCCACCATTGACACTCTCAAACCAACAAAACCATTGCAATATACAACATGTACCCCATGATCATTCTTCTCTTCACCCCATCAAAGAAAAACATAGGGCTGAAACAGATGAATCCTTTTCAACATCTTCCCTGTGAGACCCTTCACTAATGTGAAACAAACGAATCACGCCTCTTCTTAGTAAGAGCTTCTGGATTTCCTTTTCTCATCATCGCCGCAAACTCATCATAGTTAATGCGACCATCCTGCAGCACACATGTCACAGATTTCATTGTCATCACTAACCATGGACAAACATCTATATGATCTATATGATAATATGAAAGGAATTTCCACAAGAAATAAACAATGCAACATTAGATTGCATGTTTGTAAAAACGTGTACAATTCATTCTGAAACCAGAATCAATTATATGGAAAAGCTTATGTGATTAGCTTATGGGTTTTAGAATTGATACTGATGAAAGCCAAGTTGATCCAAACATATACTTACATTATCTCCATCAACTTCATGAAGGATTTCCTTGATGTCCCTACCATCATGCATGTTATATTCATGGAGAGCTTGATCTAGTTCTTCAGTAGTAATGAACCTGATTCATTTATATGGTACAAAAATGAGATCAGAAATTTAGAACCTCAACTTATTTTAATAAAGCACCAAGGAGTTGACAAAAGGGTGTTCAGAAAATATATTATCTTGAACCTAGTTGGTTTTCTTACCCGCTGTTATCTTTATCAAAGTATTGGAAGGCAGTGTAAAGATGTTCTTCTCTGTTCATTCTGTTCATGTGCATTGTTGCTGTGATGAACTCGTCGTAATCTATGGTTCCATTGCCATCAGCATCAGCCTGTAATTTGTAGAAGAATGAGAAAATCTATGTGTTTTTGGCTTAGTGGTGTTTTGGCTTTCAGAAATGAAGGATAACTTACAGCTTCCATTAACTGCTTAACTTCTTGCTCTGTTAGCTTGGTCCCCTGTTTTGCAAGCCCCTGCTTTAGCTCTTCAATTGTAATGGTTCCACTGTTGTCAGTGTCCATCCCTCTAAACATTTCCTTCAACCCCATGATTTCTTCTTCTGATAAACAGCCAGCAATGACCTTTTCAAATGTAAATTTAGAGTTAGAATTGCTGGAATGAGTGATTTTATTTAAAGGGTGTGAAAAAGTAAAATATTCATTATAGTTAAGGCAAATCAACAAGTACCCTTAGTGCAACTTTCTTGAATTGGTTCATTGCTCTGAACTGTTTGAGCCTATTGAGCACAGCATTGTCAAGAGGTTTATCTGGTGCTTCTCCATCCTCCATGATCCAAGGATGATCTGTGTTTCAATCATGAAATTGTAAATGAATTCTTCAACCATTTTGTTTTCTTCAAATGAGTTGAAAGTGAGGTAAAAAAAGTCACTTACTGAGAACTTCTTGTGCTGTGAGTCTCTGTTTGGGATCTGAATTTAACATTTTCCTTACAAGATCTTTTGCTGCAGGTGAAATTGAAGGCCATGGGTCGCTTGTGAAGTCAACGTGGCCTTTTAAGATGGCATTGAATATACCATGTTCTGATTCTGTCAAACCAATTCATTGTTTTTTCAGTTAATTTCAAGCTATGCATTAAATTTAGAAGAAAGTATTTGACATAAATAATCATTTATCTTTGTTCTTCAAAACAATTTTCTGTACTAAGAGATTGTTATATGAAAATAACAAGATGAAATATAAACCTGCCCAAAATGGAGGGACACCAGATAGAAGAATGTATAGCATGACACCAACACTCCATATGTCAACTTCTGGCCCATATCTCCTCTTCAAGACCTCAGGTGCAATGTAATATGCACTTCCAACAATGTCTTTGAATGTGTCCCCTGTCAAAAGCATAAATTGGCTATTAAAATTTGCTTCATGTAGCATATGAAGACCCAAGATTCTGTTATATGTAAATGAGTAAATGAACTCTCTTATACCAGAATTAATACAAAAAGAAATTTTTCCATCCCTCCTAAACTTAACCTCTGTCATATTTGACCAGTAAGTGATTCTTTAGTGTAATGAATATGACATATAATATTGAGGTTTGAAATTATCATTTTAGCGATTAACAATGAGATAGTAGAATAATCAAGTGAGTTGCGTAGTGGTTTAACACTTCGTCCTTTAAGTAAGTGGTTGGGGTTCGATTCTCAACACTTGTGAATGGAAAGAACTCATTGATCAGCTGATAGTGGGGCGAGAGATTAGTCTCATAACTATCAGTTGTGGGATACTTTAGTTAACACTGAAAATGAGATAGGGAAATGAGACTTAAGCCCCCTATCCTTATTTGGTGTCTCCTTCTATGTCCTCATCAATCAAATCGTGATTTCATTTATAAATCACTCATGTGAAATTATAATTGTCATATTCATGCCTACATGGGAGCAAACTTAATTGGTGGAAGACTGAATGGAAAGAGCACCAAATGGGACAGGATTTTGCACAAAATCTCAAAAGGTTGGCTATGAAATGTGTTTCATTCTCACAAGTGATGATCGAACCTCGGACTTCATGCTTAAGGGACGAGATGAGCAACCAGCACAGACATCTCATGGTTAAAAGAGAAATATATAGAGATGAGATAGAAGTAAGAAATAAATTAAACCTTGCTTGTAAAAAACTGAAAGACCAAAATCAGTGGCCTTGAGGGGTGACTTCTCATCCTTATTCAACAAGAGGAAATTCTCAGGCTTAAGGTCTCTATGAATAACCCCCATGGAATGAAACGTATGAACAATCTGCACAATCGTTCTCAACAAAGAAGCCGCAGCGCGTTCTGTGTAATGTCCCTTAGCAATGATACGATCAAAGAGTTCACCACCAGCACAAAGCTCCATCACCAAATGCACCGATTGCTTATCCTCATAGGCACCCTTCAACTCCACAATGTTAGGTTGACCTGTAAGATGGTGCATGATTTGCACCTCCCTTCTCACATCCTCTATGTCCTCCTTGTTCACCAGCTTCCTCTTGGCAATGGTTTTGCATGCAAATTGGTGTCCAGTGGTCTTGTGGGTGCAAAGGTGAGTCACGCCAAACTGCCCCCTCCCTAGCTCCTTCCCCATGCTATATGTCGCCCTGACGTCCTCCATCGGCCGCCCCAGGACCGGACCGACGGGGGCGGCCTTGGTGGGTTTTGAGGAAGGAGGAGTAGGCAAGGGTGAGGGTGACGGCTTGGATGTTGTTGGTGGTGGGGTGGTAGGGTCGGTGGTGGTGGCAGGGTTGTCTCCTCCTGCATGGTTGTTGCTGCTTTTTTGGTTGGTTTCTCCCTTGTCGGCGCCGGCTGGCATTGCTTCGGGAGCGTCGCCGGCGTTGGCTTGGGAGCAACAGTTGCCCATGGTGGAAGGAAGGGAGGAGGAACAAAAAAGTGAAAATGATCTTAAGGAAAGAGAAAGTAAGAAGGATATAGGATGAGAATAGCAAAAGGTGGTGATTGGTGAATATTGAGTTTTGGGGGTTTGCGAGAGAGTTTAATTGGTGGTAGTAACAACTACATGAAAGAGTTACGTAGGAAAAAAAATTAAATGAAAAAATAAAAAGTGTTAAAATGGGTAGTTTAGTTAGTTGATTCTCACGTACAGGTTGGAATGTTGATGAAATTAGAGGAAGGTATTGATAGTCAGAGATTGTAGGGTGCGTTTTGAAAAAGTCGTTGGCGTGTGTATTACGTGGTAATAAAGGTAGCTAGGGTTTATTGAGACAAGGGTGAAGAGAATTTTACGGAGGGGATCAAAAATAATTAAAACGGGCATTTTGATGTTTAAAGGATGAGTTTCTTAACGTTGTTTTGTTAGAGAGATATCTTGTTGTTACTACTGTAATAAGTTATTACATTAACATGAGTATTTAACACATAAACTGTAATGAGTTCTCCCTTTAAGGGGAGGTATCATATCCAAAAGGAGTTAAATTTAACTGATAAAATGAAGTGCCATGGTAGCATACGGTTAGGAAAGAAACAAATGGTTGAATCTTGGTAAAGTTTTATTTGATGGATCAGCTAGCAAATTTAGTATTTTAAATTTTTGGAAGATGTGTTCTTTCTTTCCTTAGTTATAGTCGTGAAACTAATTCATCATCTCACAGTTAAAGCCCTGAGACGAAGTATTGAACCGCTACAACAACTCACATAGTTAGGAAGATACCTTATGAACTAGAGAACAAGTAACGGTGTTTAGTTAGATTATCAGTCCAATTAATAACTATGCAAAAAATTTACTCAAACATCGCATTAAGATTTTCTATTTTACCACGCCAAAATAATTTAAAATAATAAAGATGAGGAAGATGAAGATGATTTTGTTTAGTTTATTTAGGAATTGGATTAATTTTGTTAATTAGAGATTATGAATTTTTTCATTTTTGATTATAATTTAACTTAATTATACATTGTGAAAATGGAAAGAACATAAAGAAAAAAGAAAAATAAAATCCAACTTAACATGAATTAACATTTAGGCATGCCACATCACTATGGTGATTCATGTGGCAAGGTCATCGAACCTTCGAACCACCAACTCCGATGAGGACCAAAATTGGGTATTGGTAATTTCATAAACATTATGAGCTATATTCAAACCTTACTTCAAAGATGGACAATATTCAAACTCCGCCTATTATGCAGAGATCAAAAGCTTAGTTTTTTTTTTAAAGAAAGAAGCAAAAGCTTAGTTAACCCTTGTATTTCATATTTTAAACTTTTACATAGCTTCTTCTTTTCTTTTGGTCAAGAAACTAGATAGGTTTTGATAGACATGTTAGAATAGGACATAACAGAACATGAGTTTACTCTCATTCAAATTTTTAGCATTATCACCTTAAAATTATGTTCTGTCAGTGTTTACTCAATCCATGAAATAGCTATTTCCCTATAATTAAATTTCTGTTTTATCACCCCAAAAAATTGAACTAAAACTATCTGTACTCTTTCTCCATCACTTGAGCAAGCTCAAGGGGATTCATTTCCCGTTCCCTTTTCTTCAAAGGACTAGCAATTTATTGAAACAAGAATTACATCAGTTTCATTTCACCCTCTTTGTTTTGTGAGCATCACAAAAGAATGGACCTGAATCATGCCGTTTGATGTCATGACGAGGCTTGTTGCAACATACCCTTTAGGCTTGGGCCAATGGTGCAGCTAGAGGGTTCAAAATTCCTCCTAGCCTCTCTAGGTTGGAGCCGCCAAAGAAGAATTGGAGGAACCATTTGAAGGAGTCCATGTATAGATGAGTAATCCCATGATGAGAATGATGGCCCCAGCAAGAAAGCCCGTCGGAAGAGAAGAGGCAATGCCGAGGTATGGCAATGGCAGCGTGAACACATAAATAGATATGGGGACTGCACAAGCCAAATTTCATCAGTTGGGTTTAGTGCAGAATTTCCAATGAGCATGAATTTAAAGAAAAAGAAAAAACAACGAATTCCCTGAGGTTTTCACTTTCAGCATTAATGTGAATCTTCAAACCCAGATGAATTCTGCATCAACCACTCTTATAGGTCTTATGAAAACTTCCCTCAGCAATATAGAGATATAATTGAGAGAAACAGATCCATACCTGCAAATGTGGAAGCCAGACAAGAGACAACTGCTGAAGAGATCTTGAGGAGATGAAGCAAAGAGATATTGAAGCCCATGTTGACAATAATAAACAGCAAGGGCAGCAGGGGGGCTCCATCACATCCTGGAAATTAAATCTAATCTAAAATTACTTTCGGCTATTTATCTTTTCACAAAAATTACCAAAAAAAGGAAACTAACCCATGCAAGAGAAATTACAGTATCCTTCTTAAATTATATGGATACAGACAATACTTTAATAACACTTTATTTTTTTGAAACAACATAAAATGGATTCGTATGTCAAATTCAGGGACAAAAAAAGATGGAAAAGTCAGAGCTTTAGTTGTTCCCTTTACAACTCAAATACATTTCACAACAGTCTAGCAGTGTCATTGCTTGAAATTCCGGAGCACCAGCTGTGGCAATATGAAAAAGCAGGCACATGAGATATCACATTACAAGCCTTCATTAAAATTAACCAGAATGATTTATTTCATAAGTAGCTTTTGGAGCCCAAAGGCGATCAGGCTTCAACAAAAGCAACTATCAAATCTCCGTTCTTTTGTGACAATCATCAGGCTTGTAAGACAATGATACTAGCACCACCTTCGTGGGGCCCGGAAGATATTATCAATGACAAATTGCACTAATAGACCTCGTCAGAAGCTACACTTTAGCTTTAAACAAGTCTAGAGCATTTCCGGTGGAACCAAACACGCTATTATTATGCATGCCAGACACAAGAAAAGCAACCGAATAAAATATATCACACAACAAGAAGTCAAGAAGATTTAATTTCCCAAATCAAATCAATGCTTGCAAAGAACAAAATAAGGAAACAAAAACATGAATTGTGCATATCTTTTGACATAAAAGAATATCAGTTGTTAAAGGTTGCCAGAACGGGAGACAGAGATCAAATGTAACGCAAGAGACATTATATTCAGAGTAAGATATGGCCTCAGAGGTAGTGACAATGAAGATATCATCAGAGAGTAATCAGTTAATACGTGCAACTGAGTACATCATTGGCCATATAAAGGCATTTGAACAATTATCTCTGCAGTTCAAGTGATGTGTTTGGGGTGCTTGCAAACCAAAATTTGATAAAAATAGAAAAGGAACTATTTTCTGGCTGCAAGAATGATGAAACATTGAAAAACCTAAACAATAAAAGATTTCAAGACCAAGACTTGCACTTTGGATCAGTAAGATTTTAAAGTCATCATACGTGCATGAAATTTCACATGTACAGTTATACTGCCTTGTGACTTGAGGGTAGGTCTATGTCAAAAACAATCCTTGAAGAATTTGATACTAAGCTAGACAAACATTTGATAACCTCAAGATATAAGAGATGACAATTAAGAAAAGATAACTTACCACTTGACAGGGTCCCAACATTCAGAAAGCAGGCTGCACCATCTTTAAGGTAGTTGGGTAGTTGACTGAAGGGGATGCCCCATAATCTTGATAAGAAGGGGAGGAGGAGGCATATAAATAGTGCCTACACTAAACATATATTAATGCATTCAGGCATCCATCTGTATTTACGTCGTAATTCAAAAGATGTAAATTTCATGAGAGATTGCAGGATTGCAGGATACCTACTTGGAAAGCAGATCCGAAGGAATTGACAACAAACAGATCTAGAGAACCTCCCTGTTTCAGTTTAACATATTGGCACATCAGAAAGTAAAAATCACAGTAATTTGCAAGTTTAAAGAGAACTAGTTTAGCAACATCCATATTAAAAGTGTGGTTTTCATTTTAGAACTTTTTTAATACAAAGAATATATTGTTTAGCTGGAAGAAAAAAATGACCCTGTCAGCACGAGTATAGATGACTCGTTTGAAGCTTTAGAAAACGTAACTAATCATTTGCATTTTGCAGTCAATTTTTTGCAGGTTTTTCTTAAATTTCATAACATTATTCTGTATACTGAAGTTTATGGCAGATGTGTTATCATTATCAAGTGAACCAGAAGTCAGGCCACTTAGGTAGTAGTCTAAAACATGTGAACATAGATTGAAAGAATTATTACTGTACAAACCTTCAGTTTTCGGGTTGCGTCTAAAAAGATTACTTCCTACAAAGTATGAAAAGGCCATGAGTACCAGTAAGAAATAGTTTGAAAACTAAGAAAATTGAACAATAACTAAAATAGTCAACCACCTTCAGCACAGTATCAGCTGCTTGGAATAAAAATGAAACTATCATTAAAAGACTCCAAAATATACCAGCTTCTTTCAATGATTTCCCAGCACCAGATCCACTACATAGATTATACAGAAGCAAAAGATCAGAAAGCCGCACACATGAATAACCCGAAAGCTACATAGTTTGTACCAGTCACAGCTATGTTACATAAACAGCAAAACATACTTGTGAC
Organism: Lotus japonicus; assembly: GCF_012489685.1. Lineage (NCBI taxonomy): Eukaryota > Viridiplantae > Streptophyta > Magnoliopsida > Fabales > Fabaceae > Lotus > Lotus japonicus. The sequence goes on from NC_080046.1 coordinate 47,045,317, forward strand.
ATTATAAGATTCCTACTCGCACATGGTTCAGGAGTGCAGTGTTTATGTTGATACTCAAAATACAAGCCAGCATAATCTAAAATCTGTAAAAATTAAAATAGACTGACCTTGCTACAGTAATAATTACACCAACTGTGACAAGGAAGCATCCAAGTAGTTGGTTGACTTTATATCGTCTCCCAAGAAAAACAATTGAGAGGAAAATTTGCCACACGAGAAAAGTCTGCAAGAGAAATGTAGGTCAAATTAACTATCAATCTTTACCTTTAACAATGAAATCTACACAACTTACAGAAGGTATACCGACATTAACATTTTTCAATACATTTTCATTCACATTTGAAGTGTTGGAATAATTCTGAAATTTATATATTTCATTATAGCATAACAATGTAAATGCACTATTAGGAAAAGGATTTCACAGTAAATGCCAGAGTGTAATTGAATGCTGAGGGTTTTTACCTGAGATAAAATTGGAATTGATGCTCCAGATAGCATTGCTGATACAAGGTAAAGGGAAATAAACAATTAAATAAAATTCAGACATTGACATTTTTATCAACAAAAAACAAAAATATATAGCCCAAGATTTAGTTATCTAATTATCTTCCCTAGTAACTGTGAGATATGAAAGAGGTGGCAGTAAAAGCTGCTTCACAAATTAGAGTTGAAGACAAAAACAATAAAATGTGGAAAGCAATGAAACTAAGAACCTTGAAAATCTATCAATTCTGATATTAACAATTATGATTAATTTATCCAGAGCAGCTACAATTTCCTTTTTTAAAGCAAATGCTGCAAACCTATAAGGCTGTATACTTTGTCTAAAAGTTTAAGTAGTTAACAACCATAAATCATAATAATTAATATAGTTCTACAAATTGGAGTTGTGGTATGAATTGATGGACTCCAAAATAATTGCCACTATCAATATGCCTACATCTGTTCTTATTTTATTATCTTGTGTTTATAGTTTAGGAAGCAAAATTTGATGGAATTGGTGGAAGGAAGATGGACTAAAAGAAAAACCGAAAATGTAGTACAGGAGCATTCAGCTTCTTCATGAAAAAACCAGAAGTTTTTGACATTAAACAGAAAACAAAAATTTAAAACAAGCATCACCTCCTGCTGCCATTCCTGTGGCAGCACCCAGAGCCTCCAAGAGACCAACAAATAGAAATGGAGTTTTTGGCACAGATAACATCTCATCGGTGACAATGCCCGTGCGGTACCGGATATACAAAATAGAGAAGTATACTATTACGTATCTGAAACAAAGAAAATATCATTAGTTAGTGGCAGAGCCACAGTCTGCATTATATGCTATTATTTATCAGGGTAAAATATGCAAGTAATTTCTTCCCAAGCATATTAAGGACTGTTTTGGTTTAAGGTTAAATAAATAAGTGGTGTATACATTTATATCATCTTACATAAGCCATCAAAGGTATTCTGTTATTTTCCTGTTACTTTTTTCAAAATCACGGCTGCTAAAGTGAAACCTTGTCATCAAATGTTAATTCTCAAAAGTCAAGTTTTTCATGGAAACTCGTATTTTTCACTTCACTGACCCACACTTCCATACCCTAATAAGAGGGCAAAGTAGAATGTTTTATCTAAGGCTATGTCCTGTTGAAAAGGTACTTTTATGGTTTGATTGAAAAGGTATTTTTTTGGTTTTGTTGAAAAGGTATAAAAATGAAGATAAACTGGCATATAATGGAATAATACTACATTCCATTATTTATGCCATTTAATTATATGCAGTCAGTGTAAACTGATGACATCTCCATCTTATGCACCCAAGAGTAGGAAAGAAAGAAAGTCGGTTAGCGCTAAAAATCGTCACAAAATGCTTTGACCCACACCAAGATATCCAGTTTTTTTTATGAACGAAACTTCTGATGGGTTAGGCTCTGGTCATCTATCCAAAAACAAAATATCTCAATCATTGACGAAAAAATTACTGATCAAAATTCTATGATTAAATTATGCATTCATGAAACACAGACATTGTAGTGATTTTATTTTTACCATCAATGAAATTAAATTTCTCAGTTTTACTCCAAATCCAACAAGGTGAAAAAGTGAAAGTACCCGATAGTAGCAAGCTGAGCCAGAAAGAAAGGGTACTGCTTCAAAGGAACCAACGCTAGCTTATACATCACCCGGTTACCGACGCCCATCACCACCGTCACCGCCGCCGCAGCCACCACCTCCGCCGTCCGATTCACGCTTCCCCGGCCACTCGCCGGCTCAAGCTCACCAACTCGCGGCCTCGCATTCTCTTCCTCCTCACCTTCGACAGATCTCTCCCACGCGCCGCCATGTCCAGTCGCCTCCGCCAACAGCACCGGCAAGTGCCGCCTTAGTCGAACCCGCAGCGCGAATCCGGGTTGCTCTGTCTGGTGGAATCGGCGGATGTCGCAAATCGCGGCAGGGGGCGATGTATGTTGGCGCCGGATGTGGACGAACGGTGAGGCGGCGCCGGCGGTGGGTAACCGCCGGCAAAGTGGTGTCATAGGGTGGTGGCACTGGCAATTTGTGCGGAAATGTGAAAATTGAAGATCCTCACGAAAGTAAGGTAGAATTAAGAAGAACTAGAGAGTGTGAGTGAGTGTGTGTCTGACATGACAACACGGTTGTGAATTCGACTAGGACATCATAATCTTAGTGAGTTTATTTTATTCAAATAATTAAAAAGTTTGTATAAGACAATAATGATGATGATATTAAAAACATTCAATAAAATTTAAGAGAAAAAGTTTGATGCACCGACGGTGTAAAGTTTTTTTACACCGTCAACCAATTAGATTTCAAGGATGTGAGAAAATCTCTCTTTTCATTTAATTTCTTTAATTGACATGTCACATCCTTGAAATCTGATTGGTTGACGGTGTAAAAAAACTTTGCACCGTCGGTGCATCAAAATTAAACTCAAAATTTAATACTCCCTCCTTCCCGAAAGTTTGTAATTTTTAAGGTTGTGGCACAAAGAGTAAGACAACAATTATTGATAGCATAATTTGACTAGATTGCCCTTATTTAATTCTACTAGTATGATGTGCAACAATTAAATTATACTTAGATAGAGAAGAATGTAATTAATAGAGAAGAGTTGTGGTTGGTTAATATGAAAGGTGATAAGTGAGAGAAAATGTATTAAATGAGGGTAGAAGTGGAAAAAATTAGCAAAAAATACATTAGTTTTCTAAAACAACAAACATTTTGGGATATTGAAAAATAGTGCAAAACAAAAACTTTCTGGAACGAAGGGATTATGTTAATTCCCTTAAAAAAAATTAATGCAGTACTAAGTTGTTTTTTTTTTGTGTTAAGCAATCTTTAATGAGGAATTTAACATGTTTATTAGTATTTTTTTTATTACATCGTATTGAAAAGGGTGAGACTCAATAAATGAGCTCAATTTTTATAAACTTTTGAGTAAAATACACTTACCCAGGTTTGCTAGAAAAACACTCCACATCATTCTTATTCAAAATATACACTCCACCCCACTCATTTTATCAAGTTAACCTCATTCAAAAAGATGCTAACGGAATATTCCATTCAAATCAAAATTATTTAATGTAAACTTATTTTTCCTTTTTTTTTCTGGTTATTTTTTTTTCTAAAAAAAACGTCACTTTCTAATATTTGACCAAACAAATATTCTCAATGCTTACATATTGTTGGAGCTGATATATAAAGTAACCATTTTATAAAATTATTCAAGAATAAATATGTATGAAATAATTTTAAATTAAAACTTATGGTAAAAGTACGTTAAACTTCCACTCCATAAAAGAATATAAAGTTATATTATTATTTTAATTAATTAATTAATTTGGATAATATGATCGCGTTGGTTATAACATGTTAAATGTTAAAGTATATATTACTTTTAGTAATTGAAAATGAGGGATGTTATTGATATATGATAAGAGAATTTTATTAAATAATATCCATACACTACTCAATGAATTCATAAGCAACATTTTTTATAAATCTAGGAAAAAGAAATTTAATTAGTATTTATTTGGTGAAATTTTAATTAGTATGAAATTAATTTCGAAATATTTTTATATAATTCACTATTTATAAAAATCCTTTATAAACTGGGTATTACTAGTAATTGTGATGTTATATTCTTTTTTGTTGAAACTAACTTTTTTTTTAAATGGAACTGACGTTAAACGATTTTTATTTGAAAGTGAGGTTTTTTTTTAAAAAAAATAAAATAAAAAATAACCAGAAAAAAAAAAGAAATGGAAAAATAAGTTTACATTAAATAATTTTGATTTGAATGGAATATTCCGTTAGCATCTTTTGGATGGAGTTAACATGATAAAATGAGTGGAGTGGAGTGTATATTTTGAATAAGAATGGGGTGGAGTGTTTTTCTAGCAAACCTTGAGGGGGTAAGTGTATTTTACTCTAAACTTTTTTCCCATTCAATGGAATTAATGCAATTCGGGATTTCTATTAATAGAAAATGACGGTATTTTTTTTGGTGTGGTACGGTCGCGTTGTGTACAAATTTAAAGATGACACAAGTAAATTAATTTTACAAATACAAGTTTTTATTCTCCCATCTATTTTGGTGGTAATGTGTATTGCTCAGCTGAAAATTTAATGGTTTGTTTGATGGGGAGAGAAGGGAAAAGATTGCAAGGGAAAAGAAAACACGCATTTCAATATCATTTTCATTGTCGCAGTTAACGAGATGTTCTAGACTTGGTTCACAAAAGTTTTGTCTTAGTCACACAATGTTATTGCTATTGTCGTGCTCTGGGATCTTGGAAGTGGAGAAACAACCATGTCTTTGAGGAGCGATTTTGGGATATCAGTTATGTGTTGAGGCAGATCTTGTTGGATGCTCAGAGTTGTAGGCATCGGTTGTCCGCACATATGAGTCCCCCCCCCCCACGTGCGCAGGTTGCACCTAGAACCGACTATGGTCATGGTGTCCTTTGGTTTTGTGTTGTTGGTTGTTGTTGTTGATGGAAGTTGGAACTCGTTAGTCATGAGGATGAGGTGTAGTGTTGTCTTGCGTAATGATGTTGGAGTCTAGGACCGCAGTTAGCTTTGGTCATGGTAACGCTTTCTTAGCGGAATCCTTTGTAGTGGAGTTGGGGTTACAACATGGCTGAGATCTTGGTTATATGAGGATTCTTTGTGCTTCAGATTGTGTTAGCGTGGTGGAGGTTCTTCAACGCCGAGATGACATATCTACCTTCTGAGCCAAGGATACTATTACACGAGTTAGAGTCATGATTGATTGGGATTGGAACATGGACAGGACCCGCCCATAGCAAGGGCGTGTCCTTGCGGCGAGTCCTCATGACTTGGCGAGACTATGAAGACCCAACCTGACAGTGGATAGCGAGTGCGTGCGTTAGGTCATGTATCTAGGGATTCTTTGGGTTTATATAGTTGGAGGCCCAATAGACCAAACATCTGGTCCATATGTAATATTCTAGGTCAGGAGTCAAGCCCCACTATAAAAGGCTTGACTTCAAATGAATGAAACAAGTTCTCTTGATTCTTTATTCATCTTGTATACAGCGCTAAACCCTAGGGGATAAACCCTTGATCGGAGAGGTCAGGTGTCGTGTAAGAACAAAACGGTTCTCTTGTCCATGTTCCCAGGGAGCGTAACCACACGACAAATATGTCAGGCGACAAGCCTCTTGGGATGGAATGCAACGATGGACTTGGAGGCATCATCCCTCTATTTTGATTGCCTCTTTGCATTAGGATGTCATAGTTCACCTTTCTTTTTGTGTTTATTTTTCCGCATGTAACAAAAAAAAAGTCTCATGTCGCAATTGTGATACCCAATTACGCACTACATAATAAACGACCAATTACAACATTTTGACAATATGCGATATAATGATCAAACTCCTGCTTCAATAAAATCATTAAACTCTATAATTCATGTTAGCAGTACGGAAGATTCCCCAAATACACTATTCTTTCATCTCCATACAAACCACATTAAAATAACAAAGAATACACCAAACTACATCACAATAATCTGTTTCAACTTTCAACTAATCCGTTCAAGTAACCTTTTATGTATACACATTCCGTGTCAATATCATACACCTCTAATATTACATCATTTCCATGTACCCAATATAGTGTAAATTAAATTTCATTAATTAAACACAATCTCTTATGTTACCAAAAAAAAAAACACAATCTCTTATTATAATTTAGAATTGAATACTGATTCCAAATAATTACAATCCTTATTATTTAATTAATTTTCTAAATTCACTGGAAAAATAATTTCATTTATCTTTTAAAAACAAATTAATAACTTTTTTTACTAGTTAGGGAAAAATAATTTCCAATAAACAATTAAATATGTACCAACAAAGCGAAATAATGTGGTATATTGTATGGCGAAGCAAGCTTCAGGAGATTGTTCTCCACGACGTATTTGGAGACTTCCCCCATCCACTGTGATAGAAGCACCCTGCAAGGATGCTGATATTTAGTTAATTGTCTTTTACTTTTCCTCTTGTAAAAAAAAAACTCGTGAATCATGTGTACAATTACTAACAAAGAAACAAGTATATTTGTTTGGTTACAAGTATATAAGTGTTGATTCTTTTACTTTTAGAATTAAAAATCATGAGTGTTGATTTTCAAATATATACGTTAATTTGGATTAAAGTGAATAAGGGACTCACCTAAGAGGGGTAGCTCAGTTGGCAACGCAAATTGAGTGTGTGAGAAAAGCTACCGGGTTCGATCCCTATATAGTACACACTATGGGAGGGATAAGAAGTGACTAAATCTTGAAGCTACCGGGTTCGATCCCTATATAGGCCTCTTTTATTTTACAAAATTTAGTCCGAATGGACCATATAAATTTTGGGGGCACTGATACCTCTCTTATTTGGCGCTGGACTGAAGTTTTTGCCAATTTTTACACAAAAAAAAATCTGTTTTTATTTTTAATCCTATTAGGAATAATATTATTAGTCATTCTTTTTTTAAATCTCTGAGAAGTAAATGGTCAATTGGTTTTTTGATTTCTTAAAAAAAAGTAAATCGATCACTTTTTATTTTGTACGAATAAAAAAAACGGTGGATTTTCAAATAATACGGACAAGTTAAATTACTACAGTATTTTTTAAAAAATATAAAAAATAAACCCCTAAACCCTAATTTTCACAAGTAAACACCACCCCATTGCATTGCATAGCTTCGATTTCTCTCTGCGCTTCATCTTCGAAGCTCCTCTGCTTCTGGGTTTCACCTTCTCCTAACAGAAGAACCCGAAAATGGTGAAGAAGAGCAAGAGTAAGTGAACTGCTTTCTCTCTCTCACTCTCTCTCTCTCTCACTTCGATTGGTATTTTTATTTTTTCATTGAATTGAATTGTTGGTTTTGCAGAGAGCAAGAGCAAGAGGGTTCCATTGAAGAAGAAGTATAAGATCATAAAGAAGGTGAAGGAGCACAAGAAGAAACAGGCCAAGGAAGCCAAAAAGCTTACTTTGAATGGTAAGAAGAAGGTTGAGAAGGATCCTGGTATCCCCAATGATTGGCCCTTCAAGGAGCAGGAGTTGAAGGCCCTTGAAGCTCGCCGGGCTCGCGCTATTGACGAATTGGAGCAAAAGAAAGCTGACCGCAAGGAAAGGGTAATTTCTCACTTTGTCAAAATCTTCCTTGATAAAGAAAATTGATTGATTGATTGTGATTTGTGAAAAATGAAGATAAAAGAGGGAGTAATTGGAAGACTTTTTAGTGATATTGGTTTTATGGACCTTAGGTTTTTTTTTCTTATTTACTTCTGAAAGTTTATTTTCCTCGGCGGCATGCTCCACCTTGCCCTTCTTAGAGTGGCCTTCTTAGAGTGGCAGGTGTCAAATTGACCCTCTCAAAATGTAAGCAACCACCCTCACCCCACTAGAACTCCACCGGTTCCTCTAGCATTGTCTTAACATCCGAGCGAGATGAAAGGATCGGCCAAGAAATGCAAATATAGAAAGTGAGTTTAAGAAAGGGTAGAGTTGAGCCATAAAAAAAAGTGGTTTAGCTGAGAATGTGATTTGACCTGAGCTAGGGTCGCAGCCTGATGATTTGTGAGTCTCATGAGTAGGTAGTAGTTAATTACTCCACCTTCATTACTCACGCATCCCTAGACTCTTCTTCAGGCTGCAACACTCTCTCTGAAGTCGGTAAACCACCATTTTTGTCTTTTCTCCTGCTCAACTTTACCCTTTCTCAAACTCTATTTCTTGTCACCGTTCTTTTCATCACTTTTCTCGCTCTTTCTCTCGCTAATGGCAGAGATCCAATGGCTGGGGGTTCCGGTGCTCAGAAGAACCGGTGGAGTTCAAGTGGAGTGGGTGTGGTTGCTAAGATTTGGTAGTGCCGATTTGACACCTGCCACAAGCAGTATGAAACGAAGGCTCTCAGTAAAGGAATGACTGCAGACGTCGTCGCTAGGATGAACATAAGAAAAAGCAGAGAGAGTCTAAGAAGGGCAAGGTGGAGGATGCATGTTCAGAGAGAAAGAAAATTGATTGATTGTGAATTGTAAAAAAATGAAGAAAAAAGAGGGAGTAATTGGATTAGACTTTTTAGTGACCTTGGTTTTATCACTTTTGTGGACCTTAGGTTTTTTTGTTTCCTTATTTAGTTATGATATGAACTATTAGTGTGTGTGTTTGCGTTGTATGGAGGGGAAGGGAAGGACAATTACCTAGTGCTTTAAAGACTAACCTAATGCCAGGGCAAGGTCTAGGGAAAGCTTTATCATGCTTGCAAGAGGTTAATTCCTTAAAGTCAGCCTTGTTAGTACATGGTATGGTAGTAATTCCATCTGTTGTCCTCAAGGCTCGCCATCAAAGGAAAGGAAAAATGGAGTCTTAATTTTAGGAGTTAGAGTTGTATGATATAAAAATCAATAGAAAATGATTAGAAGACTTCATGAAGATATAGTTTTATTCCTTTAATTACAAAAAAATGTTGAAGTAGAGATTATTGAATTGAAATTACATGAAATGAATAATTTACTCTTCCTTTTTTCTCTCTTCATCTAAATTTCTCTATCCCAAACATACCCGTAGCCGTAGGTTTCCTTATAACTTGTAAGCTGTACTGCTTCTGAAGTTAATAATATACTAAACCTATAGGATTTATGTCTATTGATAATAAGATAGGATCAATAAACACTCAAAAACACACTTTTTTAGCAGTTTTGTTACACTCCATTCAAATCAAAGATGATGATGATGTATGTGTCACTACTTATGTGTGTTATGCCTGACATGACATCAATGGCATTTTCAAAATTTAGAATTTCTTTTTCGTCTTGTATGCAGTTGTAGTGCCATTTTTCTTATATTTCTGAAACTTAACTATGCCTAACTCTTGTTTCAGGCTCGAAAAAGGAAATTGGGTTTGCAAGAGGACGATGATAGTTCCAAAGTGGTTGTTAGTGATACTAAAGATTTTGCTACTGTTGGGAAGACCAGAGGTGTTTTTTATTAATGAGCTAAAAAATTGGTTTAGGTCAAATCTGTTTTGCCTCCACTAATTGCAGTTCTTGTATTCTTTTGCCATAGATACCTCTGATAGGGCCTTTTACAAGGATTTGGTAAAGGTCATTGAAGCCTCTGATGTTTTACTAGAGGTCCTTGATGCCCGAGATCCCTTGGGTACCCGTTGTATCGATATAGAAAAGATGGTGATGAAAATGGGACCTGATAAACATCTTGTGTTGCTTTTAAACAAAATTGGTAACTTCTATGCTTACCTTTTTTTCTCACTTTTCACCTTTTAGTAATATTTTTATATTTACATTGACTAATCAATTGTGCTCTTAGATCTTGTCCCACGAGAAGCTGTAGAGAAGTGGCTCAAGTACCTTAGAGAAGAATTACCTACTGTGGCTTTCAAGTGCAGCACCCAGCAACAAAGATCAAACCTAGGGTGGAAGTCTTCTAAAGCAGCCAAACCAAGTAATATTTTGCAATTAAGTGATTGTCTTGGAGCTGATACTCTCCTCAAATTGTTGAAGAATTACTCAAGAAGTCATGAGGTAACATATAATATGGAACAGTGATTTTTTTTGGTCCAAGTAGTGTTTTTTCTTGTAAAGTTGTTGAGTGTTTATTGGAAGTTCATGAGTCTTACGCTCAAGCTTTTCCTGCCCTTTCTCTTTATTGTCTTTGTTTATGTTTATGTATATGCTTCTTTCTCTACATTGATATATACGGTTTCATCTAAATTTCTAATTTTCTATTTTATTCAAGAATGGTTTGCAAGTGTTTATTGGAAGTAGTTGAATTGTAGTTCACCTACTTTTATCCTTTTGTGGTTCAGCAGTAATAGCTGCTTGTAAAATTATAATGTCAAAAGTTTGTGCTGTACTTGAGGTGCTTATTATGTAGAGTTGATACATGAGGTAGGATGTGATTTAGGCACCTCAGTAGTGAACTGCTTATGGTTGCTCCCATGGAATTAGCATCTCAAATATGTAGAGATTATGTGGCCTTCCTGCGTTCTTAGTTTTTGTATGTCGGGGGGGAGGGGATCTGGATCTCTTGAGATAGATTGGGATTTTTGAGAGTGCTAGGTTTGCTGTTGCTACAACTTGATGCACTTCATACAAGTTTCTTACACATTTTGTAATGTGTATTCAATATGGGTATGGGAGTCAAATAGGCTTTGCTATTCTTAGTGTTTCTTGTATCATTTTTTTGCCATGCTAGTTTATTTGACTCATGTTTTTTAGGATTCCATCTACTGATAAGGAAACTTAAACACGGGGACATGGTATTCCAATGCATCAAACAAAATATAAAATCTAAGTAAAAGATGTATAGTACTTTTGAGGAGTTTGTGCTTTTAATATAGTATATTACTGTTTTTTTATTAATTACAAAATAAAAATATGGTATATTACTGTATATACTTGAGGAGGAATGGAGAACCTATGCAATTTTCTTTTTATTCTATGCTTAATTCAGTTTAAAGAAATCTCTGTGGATGTGTATTGTGCTCTTCTGGCATAAAAAGCAAAGAAAAAAGATACACATTGATGATGTCAACACTAGTTTGGACTTGGGATCTGATGTTAGAGAAACCTGTTTTTGTCTTATTATTGGCATCTGTATTTTCTATATTATGGATGCCCTTTTCATCTCATCAGCTTTACTTTAATTTTCTATGTTTCCCTTTGATTGGTTTAAATTTATATCTTCGTTATTTAATATTCTTCCATTTGTTTGATTCTTCATCATCCTGCCTTTAAGGTTCAGGTATTCCATTATATTTTTATTTTCTACCTACTGGGTTCTAAACTATATTTAAATCTTCTAAGTTGGAAGGGTTGCTATGGTGTGCCTCCTTTAAGTGTTATTGCTATCCATCGGGGATTTTGCATTGGACTAATTATATTCTTTTTCCCTAATACTTGCACCTTCTCTTCTAGTCTTATACTCTTAGTGCTTATCTGTTAATTGTTTTGTTATTTTTATGTTTGTTTATTTGATTTGAGACCATTTGTTGTCTATCTAAATTTAATTCATTTATTTTTGCATCCTTGTCTCGACAGATCAAGAAGTCAATCACTGTGGGTTTGATTGGCCTGCCCAATGTTGGTAAGAGCAGTCTTATTAATAGCTTAAAGAGATGCCATGTTGTCAATGTTGGTGCTACTCCCGGGTTAACACGATCAATGCAAGAGGTTCAATTGGACAAAAATGTTAAATTGCTGGATTGCCCTGGTGTTGTTATGCTAAAGTCTCAAGAAAATGACAGTTCTATCGCATTAAAGAATTGCAAGAGAATTGAGAAATTAGATGATCCCATTAGCCCAGGTATTAAGGCATTTGTTCCCATTACTAATTAGTCTCTGCTTATTTAGGTTCTGTGTATTGTAGTAAAGATGTTGCAGTGGATGGTCAAAGCTTTGTTTGATTTTAATGTAAATAAAATAGGAAAAATCAGATGAACTTGCAACATGGAAGAAATACACTTTTTACATCTATGAAAATGTGCAGTTTGTGTGTGTCATTCTTTGGTGCATTTGAACTTAATCTTGGTAGTAGGATAAGTTTATGTTAGTTGCTTCTCTTTAATGTTTTCCTCATGGCAGTTTTTACTAGTTGCATTGGTCCCTTGGTACGTAGTTGATTTTTTGTTTTGGTGGATCTCTTATCTTCGATACATCCCTCCATTCTGTTTATAGATATAAATTGAAGTTCTCTCTATTGAAGTTGTGGAAGTCTACTCTCAAGTGCTTTGAAGTTGGCACCTTAACACTTTTTTGTATTTATGAGAACCTTAATGTTGAAATCCTGACTTCCAAGCTATATTGGTAAATCTAATTCTGTCCTTCATGGACAATGCAGTGAAGGAGATTCTCAAGCTTTGTCCGTCCAAGCTGCTGGTAACTCTGTATAAGATTCCAAGTTTTGATTCTGTTGATGACTTCCTACAGAAGGTTTCTACAGTTAGGGGCAAGCTCAAGAAGGGTGGAATAGTTGACACTGAAGCTGCTGCCAGAATTGTTCTTCATGATTGGAATGAAGGTATACATAGTGAAAATTGTTAGAGCATAAACAGTGAGAAAGGGAACATGTTTCTTTTGATATTAAAAATTAGAAACAGCTTGATGTTACACTAAACTAAGAGAAATGTCTACTTGCATCTTTCAGGTAAAATTCCATATTATACCATGCCCCCAGTTAGGGATCAAGGGGTACCTTCAGAGGCCAAGATAGTTTCAGAGTTTTCCAAAGAATTTAACATTGATGAAGTCTACAATAGTGAATCTTCATTTATTGGGAGTCTTAAATCTGCTGATGCCTTCGATCCTGTTGAAGTTCCGTCAAGTGGCCCTCTCAACCTTGATGAGGCAATGTTAGAGGTCTGTTTTTATTTTGCTGTTTTAAAGACCTTCAAAGTAGGAGAAAATGCCTTGGAAGTGACATACACCATAGGGTTTATTTTATTCTTCACTCAGTTTTACTCTTTTCAATATATTATTTAAAATATACTATCCTCTTACATGCTATTTTTTCTTAGGATGATCAACAAGTTAAACCTTCAGAACAAGAGGATCCTGAAGACATGTCTGACAATGATAATGATGAAGCTATGGAAGATGATAACGAGGATGCCAGCAAGAACAAGGGGAACAGTGCAGCTAGTAGACAAAATGAGAAATTATACACAGCCGATGGTATACTTAATCCAAAACTTAAGCGAGCAGAGAAGAAGAAAAGGAAAAAGGATAAAAAAGCATCATCAGATCCCATGGATGATGATTATGACTTCAAAGTTGATTACTTCAAAAAGGGAGCCACAATGGATGCTGAAGAGAGCAACAATGAGGATGAAGATGATGAACAAGTCAGCTCTGAGGTGCCCATGTCTGGTATTGAGGTTGATGAATGATTAGGAAGTGTTAAAAGAGAGTGTTACTAGCATTTTTCTACCTATGTATGGGTGGCAGTGGCAATTTTGATACATGCACTAGTTCTTTTTAATTGTGGAAAGACATGAATATTTGTACCTTCTATTTGCTGTTTAATTAACTTGCATATAGTTTTCATTATCTTCTAATGGTAATTTTCTTTTCCTTTTATTTTTAACAATATAGTAAATTGTGAATGGTATTGTAGTGCTAACATTAACATTATATATTAATAAACTAACAAATACTACTGCTTGAAGTGTAAAATATAACTTAGCGGACAGATTATTTATAGATCATTTTGGTAAAAAGCATTAATTTAGGGTGAGGGAATTATGCCACAATAGGATGGAGGGACAGCTGACGGGCTTAATGAAGCACTTACGGTGTATTTATATTCACCTTACTCCAAGGGAATGAGTTAGGTTTCAAACTTGTGTCAAATTCAAGAGTATATAAAAAGTACTCCCTCCGGTCTTATTTATAAGCAACAAAAAAAAAATTCACATAGTTTAAGAAATGTAGTTAAACTAGATAAAATGCATTAAATTTGTCTTAAATTAAAATGAACTTCCAAAATTACCCTTTGTTATTAGTGTTGGAAAGTGGAAAAGAGAGAGAATAATTAATGAGACACATTTTACAAGTTAGAATTAATAAGGGCATCATTGGAAAAAATTAATTAATATAGCTCAAACTTTCATTTGGTTCTTATAAAAAGGACCAAGATTTTTCTTCTCTTTCATGCTTATAAATAGGACCGGAGGGAGTAGTGTTTAAGTAAACAGTTACTCCAAGGTTGCTGAGCTATTTCCAAAAACACAACTCGTTTAAGTTGGAGTAAATGAGGAGCTGAGCATTTAAAAAAAAACGGTAGAAAGTTTGCTAAGGTTTTCCTAGGCCATTGTGTCGTGCTCTTATTTACGTTGTGTCTCTATAGCATCACCTCCACCGCCAACATCAGTTTCACCACCATTATCGCCGCCACCACCTTCCAACAACACCACCACCACCACTGTTAACGTTGCCGCCACCACCACCATCGTTGCCATTGTTGCTACTGTCATCGTCGCTACCGCCGCCACTACCACATCGTCGCCACCACCACCTTCTAGCACCTCCGCGCTCCACCACTACCTCCACCATCACCATCCACACCACTAGGTAACAACCACCACCTCCACCACTGCCTCCGCCACTAGGTACACCGACTTCCACCACCATTGCTACCTAACTCCACCACTCCACCATCGTGTTATCATAACTATCCAGTGCTGTGAATTTAAAAAAGAATAAAGTTTTTTTTCTTTAATTAAACTAGCTTTTAAGCTATAAAAAATAAAGAACTGGCAAAAAAATTACTTTTTTCTTAAAGCACTTATTTTAAACTTTAACTTAGTAGTAATAACTTTTAAGACAGAAAAAAAAAAACTTGGCTAAACGGTACCTAAACTTTAAAAATCTTACCACGTGCACTAAGACCGCTAACTATGATTATTATTCCTAAAATTGAAATACCAAAGCTATTTGTCAATGTGGTAAGTAGAGATATTAAAGAGCAGCATGCATATATCAGCATATGTATGGACAGTTTTGGTTGTCATTAATTGCTCTTGTTTTGAGAGAACAGTGGGAATGAAGACAGTGATAAAGTATTTAATGCTTGTAATGGAATGCGAGCCCTTTGCAACAACAACAAATGAGTTTTGTTTGGGAAGCTCATCTTCTTCCTCATCCTCTTCAACTTTTGCTTTCCTGCTTTTGAGGCAGACTTTGGTTTCAACAGAACAGAAGCAGCTTCTTGTTATTGTGATAACACCACTACAGTCACTCCAACACAAGTGAGGTTTGGTTTTGGTCATATAACTGATAAACAACAATTGACATCATGAAGGTTTCTGGCTTTTGTGTCATATTTTTGGCTGCTTTCATTCTCCTTAACTTCTTAAGTCCCACTCTTGTCTCCTGGTTTCCTGGTAAAATATCTTGTATCCATTTTGCAATTTTTTTTGTTCAGTAGAAAAAATGATCTCTTGCCATATTTTACAATTTTAATGCCTTCCCAATCCCAGATTTTGTTGCTACCACCACCAGCTCAGGTGATAAAACAACACTGATTGCAGTAAGGAGGAAACTGAAGGTATGATGCTTTAAAAAGTCTATGGACTTGAAAAAAAAAAAAAAAAACAATAAACATGACAATTGATTACAGTTAAAATTGCAGTATCTTTTAATTGTTGTTTGCCATGAAATTAATTTCAGGAAAATGGAAATGGTATTAGAAGCAACAACAAGGATGATACTGGTCACATGACTCTGGATGATTACCATCCAATTCATCCACCACCAGGTTCAGATCCAGATGAGATTTTGCGTCCA
Source organism: Lotus japonicus (assembly GCF_012489685.1). Lineage (NCBI taxonomy): Eukaryota > Viridiplantae > Streptophyta > Magnoliopsida > Fabales > Fabaceae > Lotus > Lotus japonicus. Next base: position 47,061,149 of record NC_080046.1, read on the forward strand.
CGTCCTGTTGAGCATGGAAGTCCTCTTAATCCATATATGCCAAAACCTCCTCCTCCTCCTAGTAATCCAGAGTAACTCTCATGCTCAAAATATAGCTAGAAATGCTACTAACATGAAATCTTTTGCTCTGTAATCCCTTTTTTCTCATATGGGAAAAACAATACCAAATATAAATTTGTCTTTTGGCATCCTATAAAGTGGAGAATGTGCTAATAGAATTTGCTCCATCATAGTAACTATGTCAAGCAATGGTTCCTTCTTTGGAATTCAATCATTAGTTCAATCTGAATTGACTAATTTTTATGTTGATCTGAGATCTATGCAACTATGCAATTATTCATGTTAAGAACTAAGTTGAGATTGTAAATCTTCAATGCAATCAAACTGTGAGCTGCTCCAATTTGAGGAATATCTCATGAAATAAAAAACTACAATTTATTTTTGCAACTTATATTGCACTTTATCTTTTCTCTCGGTAGAGCTTGTTACAAAGCAATTGTATTCTATTACAACATTGCTTTTACATATAAACTGTCAAATCTTTTACAAATAAGATTCTACTAAAATGAAACTTGTGCTACTTGGTTTAGAGCTATTGCACTGCTTAGCCCCAATATTCCTCATAAATTTTATAACAGCATGACAAAAGTTCTTAGTCACTTAAACAGGTTGTCCTCATACTGATCTTATGGCTGAAGGATTGAACGGCCTAGTTAAGAAAAGCATTGAGTTCCAATAGATTATCATGTTAGAAGGTTAGCAATCAAGAGGTGGAAATTTTAGTGTTATAGTTCGCTGATGACACCTTATTTATGAGAGAAGCATCTTTATAGAATGTGATAATGATGAAATGCATTATAAGATGATTTGAACTCATTTCAGGCCTAAAAGTGAACTTCTCTAAATATAGTTGTGTTGAGGTGGCAGTACCTGAGAAGGATCTTAGGGGACTTATCTCGATTTTGAACTTTATTCAAACTATGAATCTCTCTCTTGTATATCTTGGTATTCCGATTGATGGTAATCCAAGACGATATTCATTTTGGAAACCTATTATTCTCAAAATAAATAATAAGCTCTCAATAAGATGGCATAATCTGCCTCATTAAAAGTATCCTTTTTGCTCTTCTCTTTTTTATTTGTCTTTTTTCTGGATTCCAAAAGGAGTTGTTAAATCAGGGAAAATTATGAGAAAAATCCATGGGGGAGGGGGGATGGAGAAGGAAAACAAACTAGCATTGAGTTAAGTGAGAAAGATTCAATTGGGCTTTGAGTATAACAGAATGGAAGCTATTAAATAAAGCCTTGTTGGTAAGTGGAGGCGGAGATTGCTCCATGAAATTTACTTTTACCTACACAAACACACCAAAAGATAGGTTAAACAAAATTAATTGTAATAATTTAATAAGTGATTTTATATTTTCTGTCTTTTTCGAAGACCCGTTAGAGACATTTTGATTTTCCTTTATATAGAGGACCTACTAAATTTTAGAAAAATTCATCACTCATTTTCATGTACTAGTGTTCTTTACCCGTACATTGCACGACGATTAAATTTATTGTAAAGATAAATTAATAGTAATGTGTTTTAACTTAGTTTAGACTCTTTTCAGTAAGTATAAAAGATATGGAACCGAACATATGTTACAAACATGTAGATGAATTAACCACAGTAAATATATTTATTTGATGAGGTTGTAGATATCTCACAGTGTCAACACTTGAATAGTAATAAAAACCACGTTTTTAAGTAATGCATTACATGAAAATTGAAATGAGATAAACATAACAATGACAGCAACATGAACCCTTATTCGAAATTGTAGTCCATGATTAATAATAAAGACTTCATAACCGAGCTTGTTGTCAATCAAGCATATTTGTACTATAGAACCTAGAAAGGAAGAAAAAATTATTAGTGTAATAATCAGTAACTAATACAAATATAAACTGTGTATAATTTGAAAGTGGTAAACTAACCTTATAGAAACGTCATTACACCTTCAAATTAGATGATCAATAAATTGCTTGATATCTTTTTATGCTGTAAAACAATAAAGAGAATAACCATATCAGTTTTCCTAATTCTACCATTTAAATTGACATTAATTGTAAGATAAATAAACACTTACATGTCAAATATTATCGAAGACTTCTTGATACACTACATTGCGTGTAGTGTTAGATACAACTCCTTCGTCATCTATGAGCATCTTCAACCCTTTTCTAGATTTAACTCTAGAAAGTGCAACATATAGCTGCCTGTGAGTAAAGACAGGCTTTGACAAATACAGTCCAACATGAGATAAAGAAAATTTCAAAATTATGAATTTCGGAAAATTTAGGGTATGGTAAACATGGAAATTCCTTGAGTGACCTTCCATTGCCTTGCAATATTTTTTCAATCTCAATCATACATAAGTTCTGTAATTCTTCATCCTCTATACGAAGATCTGAAGGAAATTAAATGAAATAAGACAAATAAATTAAATTAGAAAATTAAATTAAATGAGAAATATTGATTTTTTTTTTTCATTTTGAGAAAGAAAATGCATTTACACAACTTTAATTTTTCCTTCTAATCACACTCACCATATTTTGATAATGTCAAATTAGGATTATTTTTATAAAATGGTAGTAGTTTTAACGTGATACCCATGTGAAAAAGTATTTTTATAAAAACTTGACACATTTATTTAGATAATAGAAGCCCTGATATAGTTTTTTTATATTTTTTTTAACGTGCAACAAATAATAGTGAGTTTGGTAGGGAAATCTTTTTTTTTATTGGGAAAACTAATTATAGGTTAATTTGAGTATAAGAAAAAAGTATCTCCATAAAAATTAGAAAATAGATATGGTATGTAATTTCTATATTTTAGCATGTGTAAAAATTATGATAGTACATTTTTTAGATTGCTGCATAATTTTCTAAATACGGTAAATACTATTTGGTTTACTTAACATATGGAAAGAAAAAGTAATAACAGTGGACAATTATACATGTCAAAAAATAAATGCATACTAATTCTTAAGGGATAAAAAAGAAAATATTACTAATTAAGGCCAAAAAATTAATATTGATGAAATACCTAGAATGTTGAGTGCTTTTGTTCTGTCATATAAAATCTCATTACTTAAAAGAGTCCAAGACTTTCTCCAAACTTCTTGTGACCTGGAAATCAAGTTTATCATCAGCATTCTGGAAAATAATTTCCTTTGCTGAGATCCGGTACCAAGTTCACTTGCAATTGAAATTCCATCAACATACTCCTGGTCATCCTCCAGTAATCCCATCGCTTCGCATGCATCGCGGAATGTGGGAAAAACAACACCCTTTACAATTCTTATGCTTTTAAAACTGTCACAACCTTTTCGCCTATTTAATAAAACACGCATGTAGTAATTTTCTCCCATTCCAGGAGCAATAAATTGCAATCAACCAAGAGAAATGACTCTTTCCTAGGAAGTCATATTGTTGATTTTTTGTTGTACACAAACTTGGAAGGAAATTCTGCATATGTGAGATTTCTCCCCTCCTGGTACTTCTTGTTGGCATCCATCCATGCCAAGAATTGAGTGCCCTTTTCAGTTGAGTTTTCCTTCACAACTTTCAAATCGTCATTCTCTTTGAATAAAACACTTTGTTGGTTTGGAAGATGAAATCCTAATCTCAACACTGGAGGCCATCTATCTTAAATATCATATTTGAATGTTCTCCACGTGACTTCACATGGAGTAAGGTACCAGCATTTAATTTCAGGAGTTAAAAAATTCAAATGATATTAATCATAAACTCATCTTATATGGTAGCTGCATTTTAGGTACCTGCTAATAATGTACTTGTTTTCAAAAAAAAAATTACCGTTTTAAACTTAAATATTCACTCCTTAGTTGACGGGTTCCTTTTATTTTTTAATTATGTTTTTTTATCAAGTAAAACCAACCACACATATTTCTAATAATGGAAAAAAATCAATACTATTCGTTTTCATTTTTAAAATAGGAATTTACATTTGACAAACATTTAAGACATCACCATAAATGGAATAATTTTTTGATATTAAAGTGAAAATAAATTGACTCCTTAAAATCCACAACTTAAGGAACTAATATGTATAAATTCTTCTTAGACATTAAATTATTATTCTTTCTTAATGATTAAATATAAAAAAGGAAAAATCAGAGTCTTATGGAATAAAACGAAATTACCATTTTTTTCCACTACATTAGCTTACGAAATTTAATGTTTTCATTTTAAAATGGTTTTAAACACTGACTTAATTTTTTTCACGCACACTTATTGGAGGAACTTATGCATTCAATGCAAGAATAAACAAAAAATACCTCAATTAATTTCTAGAGTAAAACATATTTGTGACTCAGAAAATTACCTGCAATCATAATATTGTTTGATTTCATCTTGTTGTTCAGATTCGTCAACACTGGTACCACCATTGGATATCTGAACATTGACTCTATCAGGTCCTTTGTTAATATACTTGAAAAGATATTTTATAGCATTCGACTTATTGCAGTACTCAACATTGATGTGTTCTTGATAGCGCATAAGCAAGACTGGGTTATAAGGAACAACAAAACCATTATCGAGAGGAACTCCTTTCTTCAAAATTGTAATCCCAGTTCTTCTTCTTGTATAAATTGGATAACCATCATCATCAACTGTTGTGCAATTTTAATTTTTTTTTGAAAAGTGTTTAGAACACTTTACATCGACCATGCAAACTGACTTAGGGTCAACAACACCACATGGACCATGCATCATGTATGATGATATTGCCTTGTATAAATTTGGATAAACTTTAGGATCAGGAAGCTCTGCAGAAACATGTTTGTCTATATCCTCAATTTTTTTAATTTTGTGTTGAGGTTGAAGCCACAAAAGTATGTGTGGGGGGGCAGATTCTTCTATGAGAGGATTAAAAAGAACCTTTGTAGATCTATAAACATTTTGGATACTTGTCTTACCTGTAACATAAAAATTATGAATGTTTTCAAAAAAATTGTCACTGCACTTTAATTATTTGACACCAGATGAAACTTTAAAATACCTTTAAAGGGCTTTACTTTGACACAACTCACAACAACAACAGCATTGGTTGCATCAACAGATCCAAGATAACCAACGACCTCATCAACATACTTTCCAAAAAAGGCGCATTCAACCCGAGCCCTATTAAGACGCATGAGAAATTATAAAACCGTAAAAACTTAATAATTAAAGATGGATAAAATTTGAATAAGCTTTGAACATTGGGTGTACCCATCTTGGTCAAGTTCAATAGTAATTCTTTTATGCTTCCCGCCATCTTTTTCGAATTCTTGTTCAGCACTTGCACCAGTGAGAATTCCAATCACATCTGCAAAATCATAGAAACATTAATCCAAAACCCAGAACAGTAATTTAAAAATCAAAAGGTACAAAAAGAGTATATACCAAATAAGAAAAGACGTATCAAGATCCTTGAACATTATATCAGATATTGGCACAAAATTGTACGGGCTTAAGTTGATGGCCTTGTTGGGAACCAAGCGCACAGATGTATGAATATCAAAGTTGATCTTGAATGGATGTGAGATTGGTCGGAAATCACGACCGCTTTCACCAACACCAAAGAACGAAATTTGATATACACGTCCTTCACTTAGCAAAGATTGGAATCGGTATATCAGAGTCTTCCTAACCGAAGCATGAATCTTAACACCCTGAAATTCAATAAAAGAAGAACATAAGCGATTTATAGTATAAGCAAAAGAACGTAAAACATGGTGTTTACGTGAAAAATTGATTTACCTTGTCATCCATAAGAATCATGTCTATGGAAAATGGAAGCTTGGATCCATATAGGCTCGGACTAAGCCACAAACGGGTCACCTTTGCAACAATAGACCAGTTCTCTTTGGAGGCATCGATGGTGGCGAGGTCGTCGATTGCCATTAGAACACAGTATATTTCAAAGCTAATAGTTGGTGGGAATAAATGATGAAGTTGAAGAATAACATGAGGTGTTTATATAGGAATTTGAGAATTAGGGTTACTGGTATATTCATCTTAAAAAGGAAGAAAAAAAAATAACGACTGATGTTTATTTGAAATATGCGTAATCACGTTAAAAAAAAAATATATGCGTAATCAAAGTTTCATCTTCATTCTTGACTTTTTTTGTAACGAATAAACGGAATGCCCTTTAAAATGACGGTTCATGGTGGAACGAAAAATATCAAATTAATGTGTAGATGCAAACCTTTCATGTAAACCTTTCATTAGAATTCTTGACTTTGTGAGAGTATTAAAACCAATTTGTTGACTACTTTAATCGCTGATTTTGCTAACCTTTAAGAGTATTAAAACTGATTTTAATTCTTGACTTTTTGTAAGAGTATTAAAACCAATTTATTGACTTTTTTTGTAAACAGTAATAACACCAATTAAATGCATCAAATGCCTTGCGTGAACTACTCAATCTGATTCCCTATTAAAGGAAAATAGGGAATGCAATTAATTAGGGGAGGTATTCGAATTTTTTTGAAATAATACAGTATTTAAAAAATTAGAGCATTTATAGAAAATTATGCTTAAGCATGAAAATAGCTGATTGTTGTTTTTACTTTTGACAATGTAATTAGCATTAAATGTATATTTGAACGGATTCGAATTTTTCATTCTTACACAGAATTCAAATTTTTCATGCAATTAATTAGGGGTCATAAATCTATAAAAACTAAATCATCATTCTTTGAATAATGAGCCTCCATTAAAAAACTGAAATAAAATTGGGCTTCTAGTATTTTGGTCCAAAACAATCAGAAGGTGACACTTGTCCTGTAAAGAGGGGGGTGATTAAGAGTAATTCTTGGAGTGCCAAGTCATGGAGGTGGGGCTCACAACCTTCCTCTTTTCTAAAGTATATAGATACCATTGTATTTTTGAAATTTTTTATAATTCCAAAATTATGATTATTACTAGTAATTACTAATTACTCTTTTTTTTTCGAAAGCAAAAATTATATAAATAAGGAAATGATAGGATATACATCATTCTCTAAAGGGATCAAAAGTAATCATACACAAAAAAGAACCCCAAACAATATAACCAACCCGGAGCAACAAGGAAACAAAAACCCACAAAACCACCTTAAAGCCCTAAAAAACCCCTAAAGATACCCAAGCTCCGATAAAACCCAAAAAACTCCCTCCGCTAAACTAAAGAGATTGGCGCGCCATGATCTGAGCTGCAATCATGGCTTGGGCTGTTCCGTCTAAGCAATCGTACACCATACCTAGGCGTTCCTTAAGAATAGCGCTCCAAGCTCCGATCAAAACCCAAAAACTCCCTCCGCTAAACTAAAGAGATTGACGCACCATGATATGAGCTGCAATCATGGCTTGGGCTGTCCCGTCTGAGCAATCGTACACCATACCTAGGTGTTCCTTAAGAATAGTACTTCGCGACCGGGTCATGACACCATAAGGCTCCGACAACTTCTTACTAATTAGTTATTTTCAACACTCGACAATATATTAATTAAGGATAAATGTGGAAGATTCTTTCTTTTTAAACTAATACTTTGATTAATCTCATTACATATTTTTTAATAAGTGTAATTTTCATATAATTAAGAACAAATTGAATTCAGTACTTAAAAATATTAAAAAATAAACTAAAATAAAATTACTACAATTTTAAAAGTTTCATCTTGATATCCAATCAAGTGAGATGAACATAAAATTATGTCCTAAACAAATAAAAGAGAAACCTAAACCCTAATTTGTCTGTTGTCTTGTATGATGCACCGTACACGGGTACACGAGATCCCCTCATGCACCAGAATTGGCTACACGTCAAGTCCGGGTACACTCGTTACTCGGGTACAAACAATTCCATATCCAAACAAAAAAAATCAGGTACATAATGATATGTTAGGGATACTTGAAGAAAAAATTACTTCGTTTTGTGCTTTTTTTTAAGCAATTAAAATACGAATAAGTGCTTATGAATAAAATTTTGAAAATAGATTATAAATAAGCGTTTAATTAAACTGTTTTTCAAAACGAGACCTAAATATTATTTGGTTATTTACCCCTAAATCAGTAAGCACCCCATTTTACTCTCAGCCTCCTCATCGCTCTCAATTTTGGTTCCGCTCCGCCGCCCTTCGCCTTCACTTTCTCCTTCCGGCGGCGCTCCCACGTTCCTTCTCCGGCGTTCCACACGACCTTCCTCCGCCGTCTTCTCTGAAAATGCTGTACCCGTAGCCGTGCTTCCTAGGTTGTGTACTCCCTGTTCTCATGGCTCTATCTCTGTTCTCCCTCCTCTCCGCCATGCCGGCGTCCCAAATCTTCCCCTGAATTCCATTCCCTTTCACCGAGTTGACTGCAGTTTCTGAGTGAGTATGATTACTTCTTTGTTTCGTTTCTGAGTTTTGCCTAGTTACTGCTAATTATCATGTTCTTGTTGTATGTATATGTATATGCGTGTGACTATGATTGGTCATTGTGATGATTGAGAATTCAGGAACTAAATAGAATCTATGATTAAGCTTGGAAATTAGTTTAGCCTGTGATGCATGAATTTAGATTGAAATGATGCTTTGGAATGCAAAACTGCAACCTTCAGCTTCTGCTGAAGTAAGGACATCATAATACATATGTTTGTTACATTATGTGTGCTCTGGAGAGAAAAGAGGGTTCATGTTTATATAAGTGTTCTCAAGTCCCTTGTTAGGAATACCATGTTTTTGTAATGTAAAGGAAAAGAAGAAATGATGACCATGTGACCTGGGTTGAAACAAAATTATTAGAAGCCACTTTCGAACGATAAAAAACTAGAGAGAATCACATAGAAGATGAGAAAGGGAATGTGCTGTGCTAAGGGAAAGTAAGAAAAGTTAGTTGTGTATCTTTGAAAATCATGTGACACTCTTTGGTACCCTTTTCTGTTGGAAGAAAACCCACTGCTGCCCTTCTGTTTTAAACTTCCAGCAATTGTTTTGGCCATTTTTCGGCAACTCGTTATTAGTCCATTCGTTGTTATTATGATTGTTTTTTGTTTATTAATCCATTGCTTTATTTTACTTTCTAGTTTTTTCCACTAATGCTAGCAGTTTGATTGTATAAGATCTCAATTGTGTTCTACTATCCTTGCTTTCCTGATAAAACATCTACATAATGAAAACTTTGGGCTTTGGCCATGTTTTCCTTAAACAGTATGAGCTTGCCTTATGAAAAATATTCAGAATATTGTACCTATATGACAATGCTTTTAGTGGCACTTGTGGTTTCATTGGATATTGCACTAGATCAGTACTTGATAATATTGCTAAATCAATCGGTGATGACTTTTAAAACTTCACTAATAATACAGGAAAATTCATTCAGTGTCCGTCACTAATGGCCAGATGGGATGCAATCCTATCTCTTCCTGTACAAAATCCTCCTACATTGGAAATTTCTTCTTCTGACTTAGTATGGTCAAAAACAGAAGGTTGGCATGATAAATTAGATAGAGTTGCTCTAATTCCGTTTGCTAGAGTTGATGATTTTGTGAGGGGTGAATCTAATAATAAAGAATGTCCTACAAGATTTCATGTTGAAGCTAGGCGTCGGCGGCCTCCATCAGCGCTTTTCAAGCCGAAGGTTGATGGCATACTAGAGTATATTTTGTAAGTTGTAACCATCTTCATTTAGTATCCCTTATTCATTGCACTGATTTTTTTTTATCTCATTGCAATATAGATATTTATACCATCTCACTGTAGGTATTGGTGTTCCTTTGGTCCTGATGACCATAGAAAAGGTGGAATTGTACGACCAAGTCGTTCTACTTATGTCCCAAAGAAGAAAAATGCTGGTCGACCAAATACTAAGCGAGGTTGCACCTGTCACTTTATAGTGAAATGCCTCATAGCTGAACCTTCAGTTGCCTTGATCATATATAATGATGATAAGCATGTGGATAAAAAGGGTGTGCCATGCCATGGTCCACAGGACAAAAAAGCTGTTGGGACACGTGCTATGTTTGCCCCATATATCTCAGAAGATCTCCGACTTCGGGTTTTATCTCTTCTATATGTTGGAGTCTCTGTGGAGACCATCATGCAGAGGCACAATGAATCAGTTGAGAGACAAGGTGGTCCGTCTAACCGTGATGACCTTTTGACACACCGATATGTTCGACGACAAGAGAGGGCAATCCGTCGTTCTACATATGAGCTAGATGCTGATGATGCTGTTAGTATCAGCATGTGGGTTGAAAGCCACCAGAATTGTGTTTTCTTCTATGAAGATTTCTCTGATTCAGATCCTTTCATTTTGGGCATTCAAACTGAGTGGCAATTGCAACAAATGATTAGATTTGGGAACCGTGGTCTGCTTGCCTCAGATTCAAGATTTGGTACAAATAAATTAAAGGTCTGTTAGTTTCTTTCTTGCTTGATTTTAGGTAACCAGAAACACTTGTTTTCATCGTTTTCAAAAAAACTAACATCAAGCACTTCGTTGATTGCCTCCAGTACCCCATTCATAGTCTTCTCGTGTTCAACTCAGACAAGAAGGCCATTCCAGTAGCTTGGATAATAACACCTAGATTTTCAAGTTTGGATGCACATCGATGGATGAGGGCCCTTTATAATAGAGTTCACACAAAAGATCCTAATTGGAAGTTGGCTGGCTTCATAGTAGATGATCCTCTGTATGATGTCCTAGCAATCAGGTTGGTTCTGTTTATCTGTTAACGTGTCAAATTAAATTTAGAAGATGATTGCCAACTTCTACATGTCTTTCAAAATTGCAATGTTGGAAAGTCGGCAATTTCATTAATAAATAACTGGTGCCTGCTTATGAAATATGAATCACTTATATTTTGTCCATGAAGTTGGTTATGACTGAAAGTGCTTAAAATGTTAAATACATACGCATGTTGATTCTGATTATCCAAGGACTTCTTCCTTTGCTCTGCTTTTTCTCAGACACAATTAATCTGTCCACTTTCTTTCCCCCTTGAGGCTAATTATTTAAAAAAATTGAACTTACAGTGTGTACTACTACTGCTAAGTACTAAGTTTAGAGGATGGGTGAGCTGGAATAAAATTATAGCTGGTCCTTGGTCCTAGTCATGAGATATGGTGTTGTGTAGTTTCCTTCCATGACAGTGCTGATGACTGGTTCAATTTTATTTAGAAATCTATTTGGCATTCTGGATGGTTGGATTATATGTAAAATATTTTATATATTGTGATTGTATTTTATAGGGACCTATATTATCTCTTAGGATGGATTTTCCCCATTTCCTTATGTATCATATGTTTCTCTATTTATTAGATAAGAGTATAGTATTAGTGTAAATAAGGGTCAGTGCTTTGTCTTATGTAATAACACCTAACTTCGCTCACATATATTTCCTCTCTCTTTACTTGAAAGACTGACCCTATTACTTCAAAATGAATTATTAGACCTTGTGTTTTTCTGTGTCAGCTTAAAAAAAATATTGTCAGGATTTCTGTAGTATCAAGTATTTATATTCCATATATTTCTCAGGGATGTTTTTCAGTGTTCAGTATTGATAAGTTTCTGGCGGGTTCGTCATTTATGGCATAAAAACATGATGAAGTGTTTGGAAACTGATATGCAAATAAAGATTTCCAGACGCCTTGGGTGGATAGTGGATAATATTTGCCGCCTTCAGGGGACCATGTCACTCTTTGAAGATTTCATGGAAGATTTTATTGATGAATCCAATTTTATGGACTATTTCAAGGCTTCCTGGCATCCTAGGATAGGTGAGTAATATCTATCTAGAATTTAGATAGTGAAATGCGACTTTTTTCCTCTTATAAAATTGAGTAATATTAGCATGCCTGCTACCTGTTATTATTATGCTTGTTTTTGTTACCCTTATGCTAGAAAGGAAGTAAAAATCAGCTTTTACTTCAAGCTAGTTTATACCCTAACTCCTCTCTAAGCAAATGCCGGGGAACTTAATTTTCAAAATTCTGTATGTCTGTATGAAATATATTTTTTAATTGTAAACAAGTATTTAGGTGTTGTTTTTTATGAGAGTTAAAGATATTATCACATCACGTCTAAGTTATTATAAAAGTAAATATTAATAATGAACATTCTTTATTATTTTCTTAAACTTACTTAATAATATATCTGTTGGACCAATAACCTAAAATACTTTTTTGCAGGGTACTTCCTAATAAACTAGAGACTGTGGAGTACTCTGAGGCAGGGTGCTTCTCTTACTAATATGTCTAGTACTTTCTGACAAAAAATTGAATATCATATCACAAACAAAACGTCTAAAATGTTAAGCGCTACAACTACAATAAAGCCAAATAGCCTAATACACTATGGGAATAAGATAATTCTAAACATAATTAGTTGCTAAATATTCAACAATAAATAATCCCAAGTCTTACCTTAGTTACAAAATTAAAAGCCCTTAATAATAAATTAAACAACAGAACCAACTCGTCTTCATCAAAAAAAAATTTTAGACTTTTAGTCAGCCGCAGACACTTTGATCTGTATGAAATATATAATAGCACATTAGATAAAGTGACTAACTATATTAACTATTGGTAGAAAAAAAACAAATGGGGAGACAAATTATACTTTTAATCAAGATGGTGAATTTTCTCGCAAAATATTATGCTAGATTTTTTCTTACCATAACATGACAGTCGGTCAACATGACTGATGCCAATAAATTGTCATGATGAATAGTTCCAATGCCCAATTGTATTAGTTTTGGCAAAGCTACGCAGTTCTAAAGAATGACTATTATATCATGCTCTGAAAACTACATTGTCACTGGTAGAAGAGATAGGTGCGACAATGTGATGTTCAAGGCTTGTGATCTGACTATTTACTAGGGTCTTGCTTCAGTACTTGTCTGCTCATTATTGTCCATCAGGTTAAGGATAAGATTGTATTGGTTTCAGGGGATATATTATGACATGAAGTTGTTATTCTAAGTTATTTATAATGGCATCACTTTTAACCTTTGATGCAGGAGCCTGGACCAATGCGCTTAAAACTCTTCCTCTTGCTAGCCAGGAGTCTTGTGCTGCAATTGAATTTTACCACAACCAACTAAAGATCAGGTTGTTAAATGAGAAAGACATTGATGTTTATCAGCGTGCTGATTGGCTGGTTGACAAGTTGGGTACAAAAGTCCATTCTTATTTTTGGCTTGATGAGTTCTCAGATAAAGATGATTTTGCACGGTATTGGAAAAATGAATGGACGAGTGGTTTGACATCATGGCGTAAAGCTCTAAAGATTCCGGATACCGATGTCTTAATCGAAGATGAATGTGCTAAGGTTACTGACCCGGCTGATCCAGATAAAGCTTATATTGTCTGGAACCCTGGCTCAATGTTGAGCATTTGTAATTGTAGTTGGGCACTAGATGGCAACCTTTGTGAGCACACCTTAAAAGTTCTTAGTATCTGTCGAAATAAAGGATCAATTCCACCATCTATCAGCTTATCTCAATATCACCAGTTGCTTAATAACATGCGGCATTGCCCACCCTTCGATTCTTTAATTCGTGATCACGCAGTGTCATTGGCAGTTTCAGTTCAGCAGCAGTTAAATGCCCTACTTGATAAAGTAAGTTTCCAGACTGCTGTGGATCCTAACGAGAAACGGATCATTATTGATATCCACCAGGAGAGCCCCGGGCTAGTCTCAGCCTCCCAGGATCAAGACTTAGTTAGTGAGAGACATGCCATCAATGATATTTTATCTGACGATGGTGATGGCTGTGAGGATAGAAATGAACCTCCTGAATGTGCAATGAATGATATTGTTGATCAGGTTGTAGATCGTGACAGCGGTAGAAATGGCAAACCATTTGAGATTGCTGGAGAAGACAATTTACAAGCTGACATGGATGTTGACCCATCATCAATTGGTGTTTCCTCTCCCGGATTGTACTCTGTTCATGAGACTGTTTCAAGTCATGAAATCCCAGAGAAAAAAGAGATGGGTTTGACTTCCACTACAAGAAATGAGATTCCATCTTCCAAAAATGGTGCTGTGTCTGATGAGATTGAAGAAGATATTTTGGGTGAAGGTTGCAAGAATCATGTTATGGATGTTGATCCTCCTCCATGCTTAGATATTCCATCTTCCACAACAGAGCATCTGAATCATTGTGAAACAATACAAAATGTTGTCAATGGTGATGTTATGTCTTGCATGAAAGATTCTGATGTGGCTGTTGATCCACCGGTAGCTGTTGAGCAACTTGCACTTGATGTGGTTGAAAGTACAGGAATCATGAATGAATAGAATACACAGATTAGTATAGATGCCAGAAAATTTATCAGTTAATTGGACTGTGCATGTCTGATTCTAAACAAATTTTTGGTATAATGAGGTTATTTAAGCGCATGAAGCAATCAGGGGCACTGATGATTCTGACAAAACTTCATCAGAACAATTGCTGAATCGATGCTGCCTTCGGATTCTCCCGTCTAAAAGTTAGCAACTGATAAATTATGTGTATTCATTTTTTATGATAAAATAACGAAAACTTTGTGCTGATTGGCTGAGCTAGTGTACCTGAAATCCATTGTAAATATAGGGCCTCATTGATTAAGAATATCGATTTATTCTTTAATAGTAATAACCAATTTTGCACTCATGGTAGCTTAGTTCAAGTGCATGTGTATAAATCCTTTGAGAATTGATTTTAAAGTCATTTTGAAGAAAATGTTTTGTGAGTAGCTTTCAGGTGTCGGCTGGTGCCATAACTGATTTTCTCAAAACCTATTATAACTAAATTTTTTGACAGATATTAATATATTATAACTAAATTAGAAGTATAAGGTTCAGTTATCGGTTTGTTTAGCTGAAAAAATCGACAGATTTAAGAATCGATCAAGAACCAGTTAAACCGGTTCAAAATGGTCAATAATTGATGATGTAAACAGATTGAACCAGACAACTCTTATTTAATTTCTTTTTGCTTTTTCACTTTGAAAATATTTTTAACCCTTTTATTATTTATTTTTTATCATAAAATTTATAAGATAATTAGTTAATGTAAATTTCTTAATATCTTACATAAATATATCACATATTATAGTAAATAATATTAAATAATATTAAAAATATTATTAATTACTACCGGTTCAACCATCAAATCTTGAACCGGTGAGGCTTTTTGGAATATTGATAGTTATAGTTATAATACATCGATTTCTTAATATTTAAATCCTTGAAATTTTGAATTCTCCATAAGGTTTTCGTTTTGAAATGTCTCGATAAATAAAGTTTAAAACATGGTGTTTTATGCTACATTTTCATTTCATTTCCCACATCACTTCCTATTTCTCTTTTAATACATATATTATTTATCCTCCAAACTATTCAATCGAATTATCACCCAAATTGTGTTTTGTAGTAATATCAAAAAGATAATGTTATTTAAAGACATAACAATACCCACGTGTAAACCAATATGTGAAGTCGAATGGCGATTCTCACAATTCCTTGGAAGGATATAGTAAAGTTTTTTTAATAACATCAATCACATTTCTTACTTTCTTGTTTTATTCTTTTATTTCTGTTTTCTTCTATTCATTTTTATTTTTAATCAAGTGTGAATGAAATATGAAACTTATTTTAAAATTCACCATCCATAATTTCATATATAAATTGATCAAATTCTATTAAAATTAAAACCTTTGTTTTGTGATGCCACTCCTTTAGGTTGATATGTCCCACTCTACTCATTGAAAATTGGTGGCCAGCATCATTTTCCTTGCAAACGTAAGACAATCCCACACCTCTCTCTCTCTCTCTCTCTCTCCACACTCTTCTTCTCTCTATCTCCATTTGAACGTGTTCGCCTCAAAAGATGATGAACCACAACGAGTTAAAGTAAGTTTATCATAATTTGAGCTCAATTTTCCTTCCAATCTTAAGGTTTTTTCATTACCATTATCATTATTATTGTAATTTCCTCATGGGTTTTGTGTATAACGCGAGAAAATAGAAAGAACCCCAATTCTTGTGTTTTATTTTTTATTTTTATGTGCAATATTGATTGAAGTGCTTTTCTTCAAATGGGTATGTCAAAGTTTTAAGCTTTAATGTTCTGTGTTTATTTTCAGTTTATGCACTTCCCTGAACTGTTGAATGTTGTTTGATCAATGATCAAACTGTGTATTATTCAAATTTGGTGACTTGGCTATGGAATGATCCAAGAAGAGTTGGGATGTGTTAATTTGGCATAGCTTTTTAAGAAAAAAATGTTTAGCTTTTTTCTTCAAATATGAACAATTTTTTTAATCTGGGGTAGCTTTTTTTTTCTTACTTTTTTTGTGTTAGGAAAAGGTTTTAACTGTTTTTGTTGTTTTCTGTTGGCAGGTTAAAACTATAGGTGGTTTTGTTGTGCCTATCTATATAATTTGGTGAAACAAGACTTCTCCACCATGAACTTGGGGTTTCTGCTTAACATCCCTTGGGTTAAAGCTCAGTTGAATACAGATTCGGTGACGAATTCGGTTCCTACCAAAGCTTTTACTGAACAAGCAGTTCATACCACAGCTTTTACTGAACAAGCAGTTCCTATCAAAGCTTTTACTGAACAAGTTAAACAAGAATCTGGTAATGATCCCAAATTGTTTGGGTGGCCCATGCCCTTCCTTTCATTGTTTCCTTGGGCAAATAGTGCTGGAGATAAGTTTCAAAGACCATCTACTATCAATAAAGAGTTGAGGAGACAAGCACAAACTCGTGGGGATGTCGTAGCGAAAGATACTGGGGCTACCCCTTTACGCTTTAAGCCATATGTTTGTAAGGTTCCGTGGCATACTGGAGCTAGAGCATTTCTTTCTCAGTTGTTCCCTAGATATGGGCATTACTGTGGCCCAAACTGGTCAAGTGGGAAAGATGGAGGGTCTCTTGTTTGGGACAAGCGACCAATTGATTGGTTGGATTTCTGCTGTTATTGTCATGATATAGGGTATGATACTCATGATCAAGCCAAGCTTCTGAAGGCTGATTTAGCCTTTCTTGAGTGCTTGGAGAAGCAGCATATGAGTACCAAAGGAGACCCTCATGTTGCTTATCTTTACAAGACATTATGCACTAATGGTATGCCTTGCATTAAATAATGTTATTCCTTTAGAGTGTGTTTGGATAAAGTAGTTTTTAGAGGTAATGTATTTTGAGAAGGTAATTAAAATGATTTGTCATAAAGTAAATTGTTTGGATATCAAGTCTGTGGAATTTTAGAAATGCTGGGGTTTTAGTCAAGTATTTTGTATAACTAACTGTATGGAATTTGAAATACCCTCTTGTAGTAAGGAAATTGTGAAATCCCTTGCTGGAGATGTACAATGTGTCACTTTAAACCTCAGTTCTCTTGCTTAACGTATTGTTTTTTTTTTGTTACAGCTTAAATGCACCATCCAAACACACTGTTAAGGATCAATAGTTTTATGCTTTGGTGCTATCAATGGGAAGATGAATTGCTTTTCAGCATGTGTACTGACTTATTTTCCTTCTGACATTGCAGGTCTCAAGAATTTTCTGATACCTTATAGAAGGCAACTTGTGAGCTTACAACAGTACTCTGGGATACCTTTGGTTCAGTTTGGATGGCTAAGCAATTTGAGATGGAAAAGTTGGAACTTTCAGAAAGGGAGGGGGTGGTGGGAGGTACAAAGTCACAAATTGTGAATTGCATCCACTTTAGAAAGTGCTTGGCCTTGTTTTATTAACATTTAACACTATGTTTATTAGGTTATGCATCTTATAACCTTTTGTATATACCATATCGTGCCCATAGCTTGTTTTGCGAAGTGCAACCTTTGGCCTTGCTTGACATAATCTCTGTTAACAAGACAGTCTGTTTATATGATCCTGATGCCGCATTATAATTTGATTCTCACAAAAATCATTAGTTTGTGACTTACTACTTTGTTCACATATATTTTCAGCCCAGTGCTTATATAATGTCTAGTTTGATGCTGATATACAGTCAATCCTTTTTCTGATGATAGGGTTAAGAGCAGCCTAGTAAATTTATAGGTCAAACTATTGAGAAGGATTTGAAATTAAATGATCTGTAATGTGTATTTTGTTCATTGTTCAGAAAAGTATAACAAAACATACTACTTTTTTCTTTCTGCAAGCACTATCTAGAGCTAAACTTAGTCAAATTAGGTGATCTTGGTCTTGTTAGAGAGATAACCAAGAGGTGTACAACTCTTATGCAGAATTTGAGACCTGAATCAATCTGCTTATGAGTGTAAGTTCCTTTGCAAGTTGGCGATATGGTGTTATCCTGATAAGCTTACCTCTGCTCAATAAATTTGTTTATAACTAGATTTACAACCGTCCAAATCACAAGAATATGACAAATTAGAGCTAAAATCCATGGCTACATCTTGTGAGATACCTTGTCCTAGCTTTTTGATGTTATGTGGTCAAGATTACTGCCAGGCATGACTTAGTCAATTTGTCCAAACGGGACCGCCAAACACAGCAGCAGCGTCGTCGCCGCTGATGAGTCCTCCTCTTCATCCTCACTCAACAACGTATCGACCACCCCATCTTATGTGAACTCGTCGAGCAGTCCCGCGAAAGTAGTAAATAATGTAAATGGAATTATCAATATAGCTTTTCAAATGTAAATAATGTGTGCCATTTAGTCATTTACATTAGATTTAATAAAAACTTATGACTGTTATCAATGCTAAGATCATACAACCGTAGCTTTTGCTTAACAATGCTAAGATCATGCAGTGACTCCAAGCCAGTAGCTTTTCCTTTAAACCCACATTTTCGGTCACAGAAAATTTCAATAAAATATTAAATAGACACATACAATTAGACTTAGATTCTTACATAAATCAAGTCAGTAGAATTGTCTTAACATATCATACTCACAGACTCGCAGTATCATAATATATCATATTTACAGTCTCAACATGCTAAAATAGTCTTAGATAGAAAGAAACAAGAAAAGCCAAGAAGACAAGAAGTTTAGCACGAAGACTAACAACTTAACAAATGACAAAACAGACAATTGGAAAAATTCCTACAATGATTCATCTCCAATTTTCAATCATTAGTAGTATATCATATCACCTTTTTATATTTGTTAATTAGTTAATGGATCTTACCTTATTTATATTATAAACTAAAGGGTTAAATATGTTTTGGGTTCATATATTTTGGGCGAATTTTGACTTTCATACCTCGCCGGAAAATCTTTTTCAATTCATCTCTGGACTATTCAAAATAGTCGGGAATCGTCCCGGTTAGAAAAATGAACTTCGATAGCTTACCAGGTGTGAATGACACTGATGTAGCATGCCACATATTTTAATGAGGGATCAAAAACTTTATTTATTTTTTAATTAGGGGACTTAACCTAAACTTCGCCTATTAGCATAACACTAGAATTTTATTGTAGCTCATCTCTTACTACTAATGAGCTAGCTATATAATACAAAGTCTGGTTATGGCTTCATTTTTTTTTGTGGTCAAATGTTATGGCTTCATTAGACAGCAAGAAATGGCGCGCACAACCTCTTCTTCAAGTGTGCAGCATGTTCTAGTGAAGTTTTGGAAGTCCTTATGGAAGGTGCAAGCTCTCCCTAATGGGAAAGCCTGTTATTTCTTGATCTGTAACCAAGAAATAATAGTATAGAGGTATCCAACAAAGTCCACTAACGAAAAGGCCCAACAACATGTAAAGTGACCCAAAAAAAAATGGCATGCATACAGTAAAAGAGAAGTCTAAAACTTAAGGTAGTAGATTTCCATTTTTAATGGGAGTGGAGAATTCTTTTCCCAAACATGTCTCTACAATTATTTCAAACAAAGCTCATAAGCGATATACCCTTCAAGCAAACATCATTTTACTTTTTTTATTTTATTTTGCTAATGTGGAGGGCTTAAAGCCCAGAAGAAAACAGAACTAAGGTAAACTAGAGGTGGAAACACCTCTTACATCATTCCTAAGACTCGGGAGCAGCCATTGGGGAACATCCTCATGGTTAAAAACAAGACTAGAAATTGTATGACCTGCTTTGTAGGTTTCTAATAAATAATGATTTGTTCCTAACCACATGCTTTTCTACCCATATAGAAAATAGGAGCATAATCCTAAACCACACTTGATTAACCCATACCCGAAAAACATGATGAAGATCTAGAGCGGAAGCGTACCTGAATGAGCCATGAGAATCGCTGAAGGATCTGGGGTTGTGATCTTCCAATTGTAGATCACCCTTAGGGTTTCCTGATGTTCTCCTCTGATGGGGATGAGGAGAAACTTTTTACGTTGTTACGTTGTTATGTCTACAATTGGGGACCATAACCCTATAAGTAACTGCATCAGTTACAATTCTGTTTTCAATATTTCTAATTTGGCCCCTCATCAAATTAGAATATTGCCTTATGGTATCCGCACAATACCTTTTCATAACACATATGCCCTTAGCCATAAGATCAATATTAAATAGACCACTTTAGTTTTGGCTAATTAAATAATGGCCCTAACACAATTAAAAGTTACATTTGTGACCCAAAATTCTAACAATCTCCCACTGGTCACATATGTAACTCTACACATGTGTTAGACTTTATGAGCTCAAAAAATGCCATTATATACCTTAAGCATATCCAAATAATCTCGTCCATTAGTCATGCCAGTGCATAGAACCAAAGTGATTTTCGTTATATCAATCATAACTAAACCCATCAATGATTACTAGTACTGACATAACTAAATGACATAGATTCATTATGAAATGTGCAGCATGAAAATCACAAGAAGGTGGCCTGTACTTGTCAATTTTCAACTGGTCCTACTTTACTTTAGTGAGATCATTCAATAACCTTATTGTACAAAGCATAAATAACAGAATATCAAACTTTATAATTAACCAAAAAATATCCAAATACTAGAGTATGCATGCATAATACCAAACATAGAACACAAAATTTATATATGAGTAACTCCCACTAAACTAAGCATTCCTCACACTGCAAAACACCCATGTGAGCAGTGTGCTCATGAAAGACCTTGGGCGGAAGACCTTTTGTAAGAGGATCCGCTATCATGGAGTTTGTCCCTATGTGTTCTATAGAAATCTGTCCACTTTGTACCCTTTCCTTAACAACTAGGAACTTGATGTCAATATGTTTTGACTTGGTCGAGCTCCTATTATTGTTGGAAAATAAGACGGCTGATTTGTTGTCACAGTATAACTTAAGCGGTCTTTCAATTCCTTCCACAATTCGCAGCCCAGTGACAAGATTCCTCAGCCAAATCCCATGGTTAGATGCCTCAAAACATGCTACAAATTCTGCTGCCATGGTGGATGAAGCTATGAGAGTTTGCTTGGCACTACGCCAAGAAACTGCACCACCAGCCAACATGTAGATATAGCCTGAAGTGGATCTCTTACTATCTTGGCATCCAGCAAAATCAGAGTCAGAATATCCAATGATCTCCAATTGGTCTGACCTCCTATATGTGAGCATATAATCTTTTGTTCTCTGTAAATACCTCATAACCCTTTTGGCTGCTTTCCAATGATCCATTCCTGGATTGCTCAAATATCTGCCTAACATCCCAACTGTGAACGCTATATCTGGACGCGTACAAACTTGGGCATACATAAGACTCCCTACAGCTGATGCATAAGGAATCTTTTGCATTTCCTGAATTTCTAAGTTTCCTTTTGGGCATTGACTGAGACTAAATTTGTCTCCCTTAGCAACTGGAGTATCCCCTGATGTACAATTCTGCATGCCAAACCTTTTAAGTACCTTTTCGATATAGCTCTTTTGTGACAATCCCAGAATACCCCGAGATCGGTCTCGGTGTATCTGAATTCCTAATACAAAGGAAGCGTCACCAAGATCTTTCATTTCAAATTTTCTTGATAGAAATCTCTTGGTTTCGTGCAACATGCCTATATCATTAGTGGCAAGCAGTATGTCATCAACATACAGAACCAGGAAAATATATTTGCTCCCACTGAATTTGTGATACACACAATCTTCAACAACATTCACCTCAAAACCGAATGAGAGAATTATTTCATGAAATTTGTGGTACCACTGACGAGATGCCTGCTTTAGTCCATAAATGGATTTTGTCAATTTGCAAACCGTATTCTTTGGGTCTCCTGACACAAAGTTTTCTGGTTGCACCATATAGATTGTCTCATCAATGTTTCCATTGAGAAACGCTGTCTTGACATCCATTTGATGGAGTTCCAAATCATAATGTGCAACAAGAGCCATGATTGTCCTAAAAGAGTCTTTCGATGAAACCGGAGAGAAAGTCTCTTTAAAGTCAATCCCTTCCTTTTGAGTATAACCCTTAGCCACAAGACGAGCCTTATACCTCTCCACATTACCATTAGAATCCCGCTTGGTCTTAAATATCCATTTGCAACCAATGGGTTTCACACCTTCCGGTAATGGGACAAGTTCCCAAACCTTATTGTCTTGCATGGACTTATACTCTTCCTTCATTGCTTCAATCCACTTTTCAGAGTTGGAATCCTGCATGGCTTGCTGGAAGTTGATTGGATCAGCTTCCATCATACCATTATTTTCCTCATGTTCTTGGAGAAAGACTATGTAATCATCTGGAATAGCATTTCTCTTTTCTCTAGTGGATCTCCGCAAAGGTATTGGTTCTTGTAACACTTGTTCTTGAGGATCTTGAGTTTGTTCTTCATGAACCACCATATCATCTTGAGTAGGAGGAGATTCAACAACAATGTCTTGTAGAGGTTCCGTACTTGCTTCATCAGAAGCAACTGTATGAATCAGTTTTGGAATTGTTACTGACTCTTCCTCTAAAGCAAAGTCCCTAATCTTGTTCTCCCCTCCAAACTCAATTTCCTCAAAGAACATGGCTGTTCCCGTCTCAAAAATTGTCTTTAATTTGGGATCATAAAATTTATAGCCCCTGGATCTTTCAGAATAACCAATAAAGTAGCTGCTCACTGTTCGGGATTCCAATTTCTTTTCATTTGGCCTATAAGGCCTTGCCTCAGCTGGACATCCCCATACATGAAAATGTTTCAAACTAGGCTTTCGCCCAGTCCAAAGCTCATAAGGTGTTTTGGCAGCTGCTTTAGTTGGCACTCTATTTAGAATGTAAGCTGCAGTCTTTAGTGCCTCTCCCCAGAGTGACTCTGGCAAAGTAGAATGACAAATCATACTCCTTACCATATCCTTAAGAGTCCGGTTTCGTCTTTCAGCCACACCATTCATGCTAGGTGACCCTGGCATGGTGTACTGTGGGACGATTCCGCATTCCTCTAGGTATTTGGCAAAAGGCCCTGGACGTTGTTCACCTGAACCATCATATCTACCGTAATATTCACCACCACGGTCAGATTTGATGCTCTTAATTCTTTTGTTGAGTTGGTTCTCAACTTCAGCCTTAAATGATTTGAACACATCCAATGATTGAGACTTTTCATGTATAAGAAATAAGTATGCATATCTCGAATAATCATCTATGAATGATATAAAATATTGTTGACCATTCCAAGAAGGTGTTGGAAATGGTCCACAAATATCCGTATGTATCAATTCCAAGACGCCTGTAGCTCTATATGCACCAAATTTCTTTGTTTTGGTCTGTTTACCTTTAACGCATTCAACACAAACATCAAAGTTTGTGAAGTCAATGGAATCCAAAATTCCATCTGACACTAGCCGCTCAACTCTATTTTTAGAGATGTGACCTAGGCGCTTGTGCCATAATGCTCCTGAATCGTTATTATCAATTTTACGCTTAGTACCACGTGATTCCACATTCAGGGATTCACTATAGGTGGCTACAGTGCTCAGCAAATACAGATTATCATATCCAATAAGTGAACCGGTTCCAACAATATTTGAATTAAAAGACAACTCGGCTTTACTGTTTCCAAATGAACATGAATAACCTGATTTGTCCAAATTAGAAACTGAAATTAAATTCCGTCTAAATGACGGTACCACAAAAGTGTCTTTCAAATCCAAATAAAATCCAGTACACAATAATAATCTAAAATGCCCTATAGCTTCCACCTCCACCGTCTTGCCATCTCCAACATAGATGTATCTTTCAACATCATTTGGCTTCCGGTAGCTTAGGCAACCCTGCATTGAAACACTGATGTTAGTAGTTGCACCAGAGTCTAACCACCAAGTGTTTCTAGGTACTGAAGCTAAATTGACCTCAGAACAGACCAAAGCAAAAAATGTACCTTTCCTTGCACGCCAAGCGTGATATTTAGTACATTTCTTTTTCATATGCCCAGACACATTGCAAAAGTAACAGGTATCATCCTCTTTCTGTTTCTTTTGTGCTGGAGCATCTGCAGCTTCATTCTTGGGCTCAACAGTTTTCTTTCTTTTGCCCTTGTCTTTAGAGGTGCTAACAAAATGAGCACTTTCTTTCCTTTCTTGCTTCAACCTTTCCTCTTCTTGCACACAAAATGAAATGAGCTCGTTAAGAGACCATTTCTCCTTTTGACAGTTATAAGATATCTTAAACTGACTGAATTGTGCAGGAAGAGAAAGCAATACTAAATGAATGAGCAAGTCATCCGACAGCTCAAGCTTTAGCGCCTTAAGTTTTGAAGCAATATTTGACATGCCCATAATGTATTCCCTTATATTTCCTTTGCCCTGATATTTCATGGAAATCAAGTTCTGAAGAAGAGTACTTGTTTCCGCCTTATCGCTTTTTGCAAAGCGCTTTTCGATTTCAGCAAGGAAATCTTTGGCACCTTTTATCTCTTCCGAGATAGTACCCCTAAAGACCTCAGGAATGCCGCGCTTAATGATCATAAGACTCATGCGATTGGAGCGATCCCACTTCTCATAATCTTTCCTCTGTTCAGAGGTACTAGATTCCGTAGGAGAAGCGGGTTTCTCCACCCTTAGTGCAAGGTCAAGATCCATGCAGCCAAGAACAATTTCCATGTTCTCTTTCCAATCCTTAAAATTTGTTCCATCAAGGATCGGAACCGAATTCAGATTAGCAGATATCGAACCGATAGTAGCTGAAAATAGAACAAAAACAAATGCTATAAATATACTCACATTAAGAAAAATTGAATCATCAATACGTTCAAATAATGGCATAACCCATCTCAAGATACCTAGTGCACCATCAATATCATGTCTTTTGACAGTAATACTAATTGCTAGTGGTACTCTTGTTGTAATGATCAAACATTGATAATAAATCATGTCAAATAACAAACCCTTCTTTGGATTGATTTATCATTCACATGTAAACCCTTAAAATTATCACATGTTTATCATCACAGGTGTGTATGAAATCCGGCCAAGCATTAACTTTTCCTTTGGGATCCATTAATACTCACATGGATAAACATACACACGCACAAACTTTTAATATTTCTTATGAGCAATCTCCATAAAAAGAGGTCACTTTTGTGACTTTCTTATTTTAATTGACTCATTTAAAATATTAAACAATTGTATAAAAATACAAACCATAGCCAAAATTTGAAAACACACTAATAAACTCAAGCACTGAAACTCAACCTGTACATGAAATTCATATACACCTAATGTTGTTGAATCCAAACCAGCAAATATATATTCCAAAGCTTACTGGTCTTATAAACAAAGTTTTTGGATTCAAAAACAAATTGAATTCATACATACAAAAATAATACCACTTGCAAATATATATATAAACCAAAAAACTAGTATACATATCAACATATGTAATACGTGAATATCAAATAATCCATATTAGAGACAGAAAACTGAATCAAGTATATATATATATATATATATATATATATATATATATATATATCCTGAGACGAGCAATAGCTAGTGGTGCCAGCAAGCCCACCAGTTCGATTTAAATATTACCAATTTCGTTTTATTATAAGCCAAACGAAACAAGATGCAGTTTATGATTGCATACATATCTGAATTTTCTCAACAATTAAAACGAAAACCCAATACTTCATCAACCAAACATGTGATGACCAATGGCAAAATAAAAAACCGAAACTGCAGACATGAAAAAATAACCTAAAATTGAAACCCTAATCTCAAAATTACCAAAATCATACATGAATCAGGCATGGGTGGCTCTGATACCACTTGTAGGTTTCTAATAAATAAGGATTTGTTCCTAACCACATGCTTTTCTACCCATATAGAAAATAGGAGCATAATCCTAAACCACACTTGATTAACCCATACCCGAAAAACATGATGAAGATCTAGAGCGGAAGCGTACCTGAATGAGCCATGGGAATCGCTGAAGGATCTGGGGTTGTGATCTTCCAATTGTAGATCACCCTTAGGGTTTCCTGATGTTCTCCTCTGATGGGGATGAGGAGAAACTTTTTACGTTGTTACGTTGTTATGTCTACAATTGGGGACCATAACCCTATAAGTAACTGCATCAGTTACAATTCTGTTTTCAATATTTCTAATTTGGCCCCTCATCAAATTAGAATATTGCCTTATGGTATCCGCACAATACCTTTTCATAACACATATGCCCTTAGCCATAAGATCAATATTAAATAGACCACTTTAGTTTTGGCTAATTAAATAATGGCCCTAACACAATTAAAAGTTACATTTGTGACCCAAAATTCTAACATGCTTAGCTAGCTTATCCGCACAGTCATTTGCTTCGCGAGGGATCAAGTGGAAAGTCACCCTATTGAGGTTGGTGGTCAAATCATGGATCTTCTGAATCAGATTGTAACAGAGATGCTCACGAGGGCATGGGTTCAGAATCAATTCCACCGCAATCTTGGAGTCCACTTCCACCAAAAGTTCCTACGGTTGAAAATTTAGAACCATTTCAAGCCCTTTGACAACCCCCTGCAGCTCAGCTCTGAGAGGATTAATTTGGGTAGTGCTATCCACAAATCCTTTGATAATCTTACCTTCCCAGTCATGAATTAAGCCACCACACGCTGCTTTACCCGTCTGGTGGAAGAAAGAACCATCTGTGTTCAACTTCCAAATGCCCCTCGCAGGTTTAATCCAGTTCATGCAAG
Source organism: Lotus japonicus (assembly GCF_012489685.1). NCBI lineage: Eukaryota > Viridiplantae > Streptophyta > Magnoliopsida > Fabales > Fabaceae > Lotus > Lotus japonicus. The sequence continues at coordinate 47,088,238 of NC_080046.1, forward strand.
GCTTGTTGGTATGAAGGTTGGAAATATCACTTTGAAGGGGACTGTTTCTAGTCACTTCTGCAGTAAAATTCGAAATCACAATTCGCATCAAAGGTATAGTTGTACGTTGACTCTCTCTCGTGTAAATGGTATACAATTAATGTTTCAAACCAAGCTCATATACTTAGCTTGTGCAGTTAGCTAGTTATTAATATATCCATAATCCATGCCTTAATCATAAAAAAAAAACCGCTTTGTAGTGTAGAGGAGAGGGTTTGCCACTTTTGTCCTAAAATCCCCAATTGACTAGTACGGTGGGAAAAATAATTGATATTCTAAAGGGAGGACTTTGTAGTGTTTAGGATTTGTCACTTTTGTGACCTTCCATGTATGATAGTATCATATGATACAAATTAATGTGGATAGCTATTTTAGTAGCCATAAAATTGAAGTTACACTTAGATCACAAAATGCATATATTAATGGGACGAAGTTATTAATTTTAACCAGAAGTTTTGAGTTTAAGTTGTTAGAAACGCGGCGCTACGTTAAATATTTAAAGAAAGAAAGACTTTTACATCACATAAAATTATATTCGACTTAAATGTAATTATCTCGATGAAAATATATAATTTTTTAGGGGCTTATTGTGGTATCTTAAATTATATTAAAGTGTGGTACTTAAAATAATGTAACTAATAATTAATAAAAATATATGGTTTGATGAAGTCAACATTCATATATTTGTATTAATATTTTTTAAAAAAAAACTGGTACATCGGAAAGATAAATTGCACCCTCTAGGAGTTGATTTCTGGTCCTCCTCACCTCAATTTATATGTCTCATTACCTAACTATCTTTCAGGGACTTTTAAAAAAAATTAAATGTTATTATTATTATCTTTATTTGAAAAGTAATAATTCAGACAGTTCTCAACTCTTCTTTTTCTGCAATATAAAAATTTTCTTCAAAAGCAGAGTATCAAAACTTGCACTATCGTTTTTATCATTCGTTGACCACAATCTCCAAATGCCCCATTCTCACTAGCTGCACTTCAGTTTTCTTCCTCATTTGGTGAATATCATCACTTACTTAAGTTAGACCTAAAAAATCTTTCTCCATTTCTGTTTAATTCTGGTGCTTAGTGTTTTTTTAAGGCGAAGCCCGTCATGTAACATAAAGAAAAGGTGATATGATATACTACTAATAATATTAATATACTACATAAAAAGTGATTGATATAAGAATTATTGAACTGACATAACATCCCATATATGGAATGCGATTGAGTGGGATTTGGGCACAACTTTGAAACTATCAGTGGTTTTGCAAGTCCTACGTGTGAGGTTGTTTTCGTCATTATGGAAGGAATTGACCTGCTTGGGTAGGGTAGTGAAATGAAGGGACGTGTGAGAGTGATTGGGGCATGTATTAATTATTTAATTGGGACGTGTGTGAGTCGATTAGTGATGATCAAATTTGAATCCTGAAATTTACTTTCAGCACACCATACCCATCGCTGCTGTAAGGAACTTGAAAAGTTTGGATCCATGTATTAATTTGGGGTTATTATGAATGGAAAATTATGGTATTAATTAATCTTTGTGTTTTGTTTCACTTTGGGACCAAAATACCAAAGAATATTATTCTCTTATTCTCTTGGCTTGGAATGTTAATGAAGAATGGTGCATTTACAGAATGAGTTGACAATGAGGAGTTTGATTTTGTAATTTATGTTCGTTTTCTCTTTGGAATGTCTTGGCTGTAGAAATTTTATTGAATATTTTGGTCTCCATTCTGACCTGAGGTTTTTTAACGACACTACTCTCTAGACTTCTACATGCAATCGGTAGTTGAATGTTTGGAAACAAGTTTGTGATTTATAAATATCGCAAACATCGTAAGTTTGAAGTGCCACTATTAGTAAATGCACCTACATATTTAACTGTGTTTATAATGGTTAAAAGTGATGGTTAAATCCAAGGTCTGAAGTTCGATCTTTAAAAACTACTCTATTGAAAAAAATCTATGGTCTTCATCACATAAGTTGGAATGGTTACATAGAAAAATATTTTTATTTAATAATACGGGGTAAACATAATTCAAGTAACAATAAAATTTTTAAATAAAATAAAAAAATAATTTTAGGGACTTAGGGAGTAAATATTGTCAAATAATGTGATTCTTATATGATTTTTTTATTAATTTTTTAAATATAAATTTTTTCAACCATAATCTCAAATAAACAAAGTATTTCTTAAAAACTTTATTCCCTAAACTTATGTGTGTGATATATATACACATTTTTTTTTGTTACAAGGAAGGGGACTAAAAACCCCTAGCAACAAAACTAGACAGGATCACCAGGATCAACAGGCCTATCCTTAGAAAGAATATAGTGGCATTCCCCGAACGGGGATTCAAACCAGTGCTCACCAAACTGAAGGTTTAAACCGACTTTGGCTAAGTAATCCGCAAGGCAATTACCCTCTCTCGGAACATGTTGAAACACGAGGGAGCCATGCTCACGTTGCAGGTCAAGAATTGCTCGAGCATATTCCTTGTAGTGATGGGAATGGGAGGTGAAATATGTTGCACTCAGCAAATCGACAACATCCATGGAGTCGGTCTCAACAATTACTCGAGGTAGGTCTAAACTCATGATTGTTTGCACTGCTATCTTCACCGCCAATAGCTCGGAGAGGAAAACGTTGGCTGTGGACAAGGAACCTAAGTTCCAGCTGAAACCTTTGACCCAATTACCTTATGAATCCCGAATCGCTCCGCCGCAACTAGCTTGGAGATTAGACGTACCATCGACATTGAGCTTCATCCAACCAGTAACAGGTGGAATCCAACCAGTAGCTATGGGGCGCGTGGGAGAGCAATCAAACACACCACTTTGCCAATGGCTTAAGCTGATTGTTAAATGCCCGAGTTGAACATTCAATATTTAACAACCGCACTATTAGGATAATCTCTGATCTTCACCACATAAATCAGAATGATTACATGAAAAGATAAATAATGTGTGTGTATATATAAATATATAAATATAAGGCAAAAATATTTCAAGTATCTGTTAAAATTTTATAGGTACTAAATATCGTCAAATAATGTGATTCTTATATGATTTTTTAGTAAATTATTAAATATAAAATTTCTCAACCATATTCTTAAATAAAAATTGTATTTGTTAAAAAAAAGGCTTAAATATGTTTTTGGTTCCTCTAAATTCTTTGGTTTATGCCCCTCTAATTGTTTTTTTGGAAAACATCTCTAAATGAAAAATAATATTGAAAATCCAGCCCCTGCCATCATCTTCAGTCCATTATCTACTGAATCACCTCACGGACACTAACGTGACATATTTTAGGGGACCTAAACCAAAGAACTATAATTTTAGAGGGACCTAAATTAAAGAACCATGATTTTAGAAGGACCTAAAACCCAATTTTATCATGGTCTTAAGTTCTCCTAAGATCATGGTTCTTTGGTTTAGGTCCCTTTAAAAGACGGAAGGTGACGACAAGGGTTGGAAGCTTAGTATTATTTTTCATTTAGGGGTGTTTTCTAAAAAAAATTATAGGGGTCTGAACCAAAGAACTTGATTTTCGAGGGACCAAAAACATATTTAAGCCTAAAAAAATTATTTGCTCAACTTATGTGTGATATATGGGGTTTTCTAAATGACCCATGATAAAGTTTGGGTTAAATAACTCATCATCCAATCACATTGGAGATAAATGAGTTTAAAATAAATTAATAAATAAAATATAGATATTCCAACTCATTTACCCCAAAATTAAAGACAACAATGTCGGAAAAATAAAAGCGAGAAGGTAATGTCCATAAGCAACGTCACTGATCCTGCAAAAATAAGAATTACAATTAACTAAGGACCAAGAAATCTATATCAAATAGGGTTAAATGTGTTCTCCGTCTCTGAACTTTGAGCGAGATCTGATTTTCGTCCCTCGCCGGAAAATCTTCCTAGCGCCATCCTCAAACTCAATTGTTTGTACGGAAACCGTCCTTGCCGCTGATATAGCTCAGACAGCCGTGCACGTGGCATGCCACGTCATTTAATGAAATGACATGGCATTTAAAATTTTAAAAAGAAAAAATTATTTAAATGCCATGTCATTTCATTAAATGACGTGGCATGTCCACGTGCACGGCTGCCGGAGCTATATCCGCGGCAAGGACGGTTTCCGTACAAACAATGAGTTTGAGAATGGCGCTAGGAAGATTTTCCGGCGAGGGACGGAAACCAGATCTCGCTCAAAGTTCAGGGACGATGAACATATTTAACCCTATTAAATATAGTTATATATGACCAGCTTAATAAGGGAAGAGAATAATTAACTTCATAGAAAGATCAGATTTCTAACAAAAATAACATCCATTAATCATATTGCTAGGGTCACACGATATGGTCACTACAAGAGGATTTGGTTAAAACAATGGGAGACAAGTGAAAAATCTCATTGAGTATGATTTGTTTGTAGAAAAAGAGAAGGAAGCAGAAATCACTCAATTTTAATTACTTTATCCAAATGCTGCAAGTTAATTTCTCTAGGAGACAGTAGGGGTAGGCATCCTTTTATTTCACTAACGGGATACTAATGACTCTTTTTTTGCAACTCTTTTATTGCTACAAAGCACTAGCACCACAGAGATTTTAACTTAGGTGCCACCCAAATAACAAAACACACATACAACTATACAAGTAGGAAATAGAGAGAAACAGAGTTACAGGGGAACATGAACCAGAAACAACGAAAAAGAAATACAAAGAAACACAAAGACTCAATCCATTAGGTTACCTCTCTCTCTCTATCACCCTCTCTCTTACACCCTCAATGGTATATCACCATTTTCTCTCCAAATTAATCACTTGTGTTTCCCAAAAAAGCAAAATAACAGTTTCCTTTTTAATAATCAAGCAAATAACATTAAGAGGTACAACACACGCACAGAGAAAAACACAGCAAAAAGCAAACAAGTATCCAACCCTCGTATGATTTTGAGAAAATTATGTTGGCGCAAATAGCATGCATCTAAGGGATTGTTTTTAATCTCTCGTATGATTTGGAGAAAATTCAGTTGTCGTCACTAGCACACATCAAATGGATTATTTTTTACTCTCTCGTATGATTTGGAGAAAATTCAGTTGTTGCACTAGCACACATCTCATGCGGAACTGGACCAGAAGATAATTTACATATGTCACCTTCCTATATGTACACATTACTAAATATCACACACATAAAAAACTCCAAGGCACCACAAAATTTACCATTATATATTCATGATAAAACATCATTTTAAACAAGAAAAATATTAATTAGTACAAGAATAATGTTGCCAATACTTAAGCCTTTGCAAAAGTTTTCAGCACCCTACCCATGTAGTCACATACACTCCACTATGTTTTGCCTCACGGATAGGACCGTAATTTCAATTCCCATAATTTATTCCCTAACTCTAACACACAAAAACCTCTCATAATCATCCGCTCTCTCAATAACGAATTAAGAGTCTCTCTTTGTTGTGTCATGCGATGAAGAAATTATGTCTCGCCAACTAATATAATGGACTATAAAACCTGTCATTAATAGCCCCTAAATATCTAACCTAATCTATGTTTTTTTAGATAAGCCAAAATTTATTGAATGAAGTACAAGGGGTACTTCAACCCAATACAGGAAAAGATAGAAACAAAAGAGGAAAAGACACTAACCGGAAAAGCAGCTCAAAACAAAAACAAAAAAAAAAACCCCTCTCACTGGGAGCAAGTCTTTATAGGAATGCCTCATTAAAACCTTGATAGGAAAACCCCCTTGGGAAAAACCTAGCAAGGAAAAAGAGTACACTAACTATAAAGACTAAGCAGCACTCCCAGGAGAAATACAAAAACCCAACACAACCCCACTTAAAGTATTATTCTCCAGCTAACAAAACCAGATTCCATCATACTGCATCACCACCAAACAGCACGCACAGTTCCAAAGGCCATTCCACAAGCCAAAACATCACACTAGGCACAAGTCACAGGACATAATAGGTTCCTTCCAAACAGCCCGTGAGTGCAAGCAAAGAAAGTAGACAACCACCCCACAAAACATATAATGCAATTCCATTAACAGACCAGCAAACCAGCTCACATCATAAGCCTTGAATGCATGATAGTGGAATAGAGTGCCAATCATAAAAAGAGTAACAGAAATCCTTGACATTTGCTTTCATCCAAGTCCAAGAATGTCTTTTAATTTGATCTAGAGCCTCTTCGTGATTAAATTGATTCCCTCTGAACACAAGTGAATTCCTCCCTAACCAAAGTGTCCAAAGTATTGCCAGCCACACAGTTAATGAAACCCGCCTTTGGATGTTGCTCCAACCAATTTTAAACTGCATGAGATGGTCCCTTGGAGAAGATGTCGTGCCTAGGTTCACTCCAATCCAATCTGCCGCACGCTGCCAGAGATGCGTCGAAACCGGGCACGAAAATAACAAGTGCCAAGTGGACTCCAAATGACCATTACAGAGGCTACATTGTGCTTGCCCCTGATCATCCAGTACCTTCCTCTTAATTAGATTCTCCTTGCTGGCAATGCGATCAAGAAGGACTCACCAAGCGAACGCTTTGACCTTCGAAGGAGCCAAGGACCGCCACACATCAGAAAGCGCCTGATCTGGTTCCAAAGATAAAGATCCCTGCAAAAAAAGATAGGCAGAATTAACTGTATAAAGACCATCACCACTGGCCAGCCAAGTCCAGTGGTCAGGAGACCCCTCTATCAACCGAGTTCCTGCGGTATCAGACATCAAGCTTGCTGCCCAGATTTGCTCTCGACCCACCAATGGTCTTCTCCACAAAAGCTCCCACTGCCATTTACCATTAATCCAGTTTCCACATTGGTGTATTGAAGCCCATTTTAATTTTGACAAGTGATATAAACGGAAGTATTTAGCACGGAAGCAACCACATCCTGACCAATCTTCATGCCAAAAATCTGTACTGTTGCCCATCCGTACTGATTTTTTTGTACCTGCGTCAAGCCAGCTCACCTCATCAACAAGACATGCCCCTTGAACATCCCGCCACCATGCTGATTCCTGAGGGAAAGAACCAACTGAATACTTTGCTTGAAGAACCTGGCTCCAAAAGCAGCTGGGATCGGAGCGCCACTTCCACATCCATTTTCCGAGCAGTGCTTTATTAAAAAGAGTTAAATCCTTGATCCCCAAACCCCCCGTATCTTTGGATTTACAAATAGTAGCCCAGCTAACCCAAGCAATCTTCCTTTCTTCTTCACTTCCACCCCAAAGGAAGTCTCTCATCAACCTGTTGCAGATTTTAACCACACAGGTAGGCACTTTAAAAAATGACAGATAAAATAATGGAAGAGCAGATAAGATAACCTAATCTATGTGAAATCTGTGAGTTAAAAATCAGGTTTGTAAGTTTTATAAGAGAAATTATTATTACAAAGTGAGTAGTTAAATTTAATAAAAAGTTGTTGAAATGTAAAGTTTAAATGTAATCAAAAGAAATGAGTTTTTTACTATTTCATTAAATCAAAAGAAATGAGTTTTTTACTATTTCATTAAATCAAAAGAAATGAGTTTTTTACTATTTCATTTAGTTCTCAGTCGTATCAAAACATAAATCAAGAGTAAACATGTGATTAACAAACTCTAGATTTCTGAAGCAATTTAATTAACTTCTAAGTCGTAACAAAAGAGAAATCAAAAGGAAACATTTGATTAACAAACTCTGGACTTTCATGAAGCAATTTTCTTAAGTTCTCAGAGTCGTAACAAAAGAGAAATCAAGCAATTTTCATTTAGGGCTAGTAGTCTGATTAATTCTATGGGTCATATTTAATAACTTAATATTTAGATTTTTGTAAAAAGGATAACATGATACTAACCTGTGATGGTGGGTAAAAAGTAACTTTGTTCAACTTAGCACCAAAAAAAATTGTGCTTATTAAAAGCCTCCATATTTCTTAGGATAAATTGTCGCCACTAGCACGCATCAAAGTGATTGTTTTTTACTCTCTCGTATGATTTAGAGAAAAGTCAATTGTTGCCACTAGCACGCATCAAATGGATTGTTTTTTACTCTATCTCTCGTATAATTTACAAAAACATCAAATTTTTCTTTAAAAAAATTAACACACACAAAACAAACTTTTTATACGGATGTGCACTCACTGCTCACTCACTCGCTCTATCACTCTCTTCTCGTTCGCTCAATCGCTAGCTAACATTCTCTTCTCTCTCTTGCAGATGGATGGAGGAAGCACGAGGGTCGCCAAAGCTAGGAGGAAAAACAACCGACTAGGTGCTCGCGCCGTGGGTGAAGCTGCGCCGGTCCAGATGAACTGCCCCCGGGCTGGCTGTCGCAGGTGTCACTTTACTTATGATGAAGTTCAGTTGTGCCTATATAGGCACCTACGGGACAATCGCGCTGCAGGAGCCAAGAAGAAAGAAAAGAAAGTCGCTCGAAGTGGCGGAGCACCTGACCAGCCTCCGCCACCGACATCCTGCCCTTTTGTGGTTTGCTGTGGGCAACAAGGAAGTTGAAGAAGCGTTGCCACCGTTCAGACCATGGGGACTTGATTGAGGTTAATTTTCTTTTCCCTGCTCATTAGCATTTTGAAGCTTAAATTAGCAAAAACAGAACATGTGAGGAGATAATAGGGAGATGTGTTATACATTGCTTGCGGTTCAAACTTCTAGTCTTAGACTTATTAAAGGTTCATTTAAATTAACATTACAATCAAAGATTTATTTTACATTTAATTAAAATATTAAAGGTTCATTTATAAAATATTTTACATTTAATTAAAAAAAACCTTAATCATAATATTATGAGTGTTCTTCAAACCGTATCTCAACCCAGAAAATCATCACCTAACCCAAAATTTCATACCCAACCCAGAAATTTAAGAAATTTATCATCTCAAAACTGTGCCTGACATCACCAGAAATATTTCTAACCAATCTGAAGAAAATAAAAGAGGATGCAATCTTCTCTTTCTATCTTTGCAAATTCGTTGCACAAGGAAAAGTTAAAATTGCAATATATCCCACAATCTAAAATCAATGAATGAAATTAGAAAGTACTTACCATCGCGATGAAGTGGTCTGTGGTTCCTACGTTCCTCCCTGTTCTGCCACATCACGCCACAGATGGGGCAGGGACGGGAATGGACTGGTGCCACCTCTGCTTCTAATATTGGTTCCGCCGGCGCTGCATGCATTTGGGCTCGGTGCTCCTAAGCCTCGACCTCAGTGTCGAAGTTGCGCTGGCAACCTAGTCGATGGCGTAGCGCCGTTGGCCAACAGCGTAGCCACCTCGCCGGTCGTTATGACGGCGGTTCTTCGCGGCCCCAGTTCCTCCAGCCATCTGCAACATGGAGAAGAATATCAGAGTAAAGTTAGCGAGAGTAGAGGAAGAAGATCAGAGTAAAGTTAGCGAGAGCAGAGGAATCGAGAAGAAGAAGATCAGAGCTGAGTAAAGTTAGCGACATCAGAGGAATCGAGAAGAAGAGATCATTAGTTAAGAGCGAGAGGAAATCAGTAAAGACATGTAAAAGAATTCACCATGATAGAGAGAGGTGACAAAGAGATGTTGTTGTGTTTTGTTGCATAGCAAGAAAAATGGAAAGTGGTCTGCAAGAGTGTCATCCTTAATAAAATTCAATCTAAAGCAGGTTTAGCCCGCAGGAACGCTCTTCCGTCTTCTGCTCTTCCAATCTAAACTGGGTCTAACACGTGTCAAAGGGATTGTTTTTTACTATCTCGTATGATTTGGAAAAAATTCTGTTGTCGCAATTTCCACGCATCAAAGGGATTGTTCTTTACTCTCTCTCGTATGATTTAAAGAAAATATAGTTGTCGCAAATAGCACGCATCAAATGGATTGTTTTTAATCTCTCGTATGAATTGGAGAAAATTCAGTTGTCGCCACTAGCACACATCAAATGGATTATTTTTTACTCTCTCTCGTATGATTTGGAGAAAATTCAGTTGTTGCACTAGCACACATCTCATGCGGAATTGGACCAGAAGATAATTTACATATGTCACCTTCATATATGTACACATTACTAAATATCACACACATAAAAACTCAAAGACACCACATAAATTTACCATTATATATTTATGATAAAACATCATTTTAAACAAGAAAATATTAATTAGTACAAGAATAATGTTGTCAATCCTTAAGCCTTTGCAAAAGTTTTAAGCACCCTACCCACGTAGTCACATGCACTCCTCTATGTTTTACATCACTGATAGGACCGTAATTTCAATTCCCATAATTTATTCCCTAACTCTAACACACACAGCCCTCTCATAATCATTCGCTCTCTCAATAACGAATTCAGAGTCTCTCTCTGTTGTGCCATGCGATGTAAGAATTATGTCTCGCCAACTAATATAATGGACTATAAAACCTGCCATTAATAGCCCCTAAATATCCAACCTAAACTATGTGAAATCTGTGAGTTAAAAATCAGGTTTGTAAGTTTTAGAAGAGAAATTATCATTACAAAGTGAGTAGTTAAATTTAATAAAAAATTGTTGAAATGTAAATTTTAAATGTAATCAAAAGAAATGGGTTTTAACTATTTCATTAAAGCAATTTCTGTTTAGTACCATCTTTCTTGAACTCTTGTTCTCCACTTGCTCCAGTGGGAATTCCAATTACATCTGGTGAAAGACAAATAAAAATGTAAGGAAAATTAATAACTATTTTTCAAGAACTCAAAAGGCTACAGAAGGGTTAATACCTATAAGGAATGATGTATCAAGGTCCTTATACATTATGTCAGCAAGTGGAACAAAAGAGTACGGGGTTAAGTTGATAGCCTTGTTAGGAACCAATCGTACATAATTTTGACTATCAAAGTTGATATTGAATGGATGCTCGGTCGGGGGAACATCACGACCGCTTTCAGCAACACAAAAGAATGAAATCTGGTATACGTGTCCTTAAGTTAGCAAAGACTGAAATCGATAAATCAAAATCTTCCTAACTATAGCATGAATCTTACAGCCCTGAAATTTAAAAAGTATTAACCCTAAGCGATTTATGAATGCATTCTAAAAATTACATTAAAACCGAGCAATTCAAAAAAAAAGTGCTATACCTTGTCATCCGTAAAAAAAAACCAGTAGCAAAAGGGAGATCGTTTATCATCAATCTTTATTCTTTTTCTAATTGGATAACAAATATGAGAACCATGAACGTGCAACTTCCACATGCAAGCTTAACAAACATGAACAATCCTGAATTTTGGATTCGTAAACCTGAAGGTAAGCACCTTCTCATATCATAATTTCGTCATATCTTCTCCTTCTTGACAACTTTAAAAAGCTTATTTCTCCTCCTTAACAACTTTTAATACATTTTGTTGGTAATCATCAACTGCAATTGAAAAAAGACAAAAACTCAATATTAGTTAACGAAAAAAAATCAGATGTAACAGGTCAATTGAATAGAAAGTGCGAAAAAATACCTTTTGATATGAGAAGGTTGAAACTTCAAACTTGCAGAATAAGGATGGCAAAAAAACCTTTTCAATATGAGATGAAATCAGCAATAAGAAAGTTGATTTGTAGGAAATGATTTTGAAAATCACATTTAATGGGGGACAACCAAACCAAGTTATAGGGAAATCAATGCAATTAATTAATTTGTGAGAATTGTTGTGGCTGTGACACTTGTTAGCCAGTGAGGGGGTGGGATGAGAGTGCACCTTGGAATGCCACATGTCTAATTCTGTTGGATAACGTTGTTCTTTTATAAAGTATATAGATTGTATAATGTAATATTGTACATAAAAGTCCATTCAAATTTAGCGAATATATGTTACTTTAGCTTTGTTTCTTGATTCATGTAATGGTAATTTGTTTGTTTTTGTTTTCGTCAAACCCATCTCTTCATCTTCTTCTTCCCCTCTTCTTCTTTCCTCAATTACTTCATTATTTTTTTTACTTTTGTCATTTAATTTATTGCTTTTCTCACTTTTTAATTACCTTTCCTGCCTTTAACTATTTCTCACTTATTAATTCCTTTTTTTGGGTCAATTTTAAAAATTCATATCAATTATGAATTATTAAAAGATATTAAAGTGATCAATTAATTGTTCTTTAAAAAGCTTGGCTAATTTTGAATTTTTGTGGATTAGGTGCAAAAAATAATATCTTGTCAATTTTTATTTTTTATAAAAAAAGGAAATGATGATCAAATTAATTAATGAGTTTTAGTATCTTTTAAAAATTAGAATCAAGACATTATTGCTATTTAATTCATTTTAATTGTCTTCAATTTATTTCCTTATTTGGAGTAAAATAAACGACGACATTAGTTAGTGATTCAAATTTTAAATTTTTGATTTTGTCAAAGCATTTATCAAATGTTAATTGCTTTTTATTCTCAATTTATCTATGGAAAAATTAATTGTATTTAATTATTGACTAATTTATATCAAAATAGAACATGAAATTATTGCTATTTAATTTCATTTAATTATATTCAATTCATTGTCATATATATAGCGAAATTAATGATGACATTGTTTAGTGATTCGAATTTTTAATTTTTAATTTAGACAAAACATTTATTAAATATTAATTACTTTTAATTCTGAATTTACTTACGGTAAAATTAATTGATTTTAATTCTTAACTTATAGCAAAATATAACACGACATTATTGCTTTTTAATTCTTGACTAATTTATAACAAAATATAATAAGACATTATTGTTATTTAATTCATTTTAATAATATTCAATTTATTTCCTTATTTGTAGCAAAATAAATGACGACATTGGTTAGTGATTCAAATTTTAAATTTTGATTTTGTCAAGCATTTATTAAATATTAATTTCTTTTTATTCTAAATTTATTTATGCCAAAATAAATTGTTTTTAATTCTTGACTAATTTATAGCAAAATAGAGCATGAAATTATTGTTATTTAATATCATTTAATTGTATTCAATTCATTGTCATATTTATAGCAAAATTAATGACGACATTGGTTAGGATTCAATTTTTTATTTTTTGATTTAGTCAAAGCATTTATCGTTATTTTGTTTTTCTCAATCTACATAAGCGGATTGTTCTCATGATTTAATTTATTTATCAATAAAATTCATTTCAATAATAAAGCACAAGATTGATTGTTATATGCAATTACTGATTCCTTTGTTGTATTAAGTTTATTTTTTTCAGTAATGTAAACATATGTCATCTAAATTGTATATTTGAATACACATATTTAATGACTTATTCGCTGGTTTCGTAATTCATAACAGAATTTTTTTTTTAAATTTATTTAAAAAAAACCGTTAGTCAAATACCAAAATTGTTGTAATCATTTTCTTTTATAACAAAACTGTTTTGAATACACCTATATAATGAATATTTAATACACTTATTTTGATTTAAATAAAAAATACAAAAAACACATTTTTTCATTACCTTAAAAAAAAAACGTTTTTAAAAAAGTAATTTAAAGCTTTTTAATACATCTATTTAATATGTTTAACTACATTTACTTTAAATTAATGATAAAAATTCATTAAATACTATATTCCTTTCCTCGCAAAAACACGTTTTGATGATGGAGTGGAGCTTCTACGTCCATTCGCTGGGTTGGAGAGAGGGAGTGAGGAGGTTACGAGGGTTCCAGCGGCTGTTCTTTTTCCTGAGGTGGAGTTTTTTCTTCGTCCTTTGGTGGTTCAGAGCTCTGGGTTTGAGGCTTTTAGGTTCCCAGACGCTACTCTGTTCCCGGAAGCTGCAGCTGAGAAGGTTTGGGTGGAGACCTCTGCTGTTCAGTCCGACGCGGTGGTGGTTGATGATGGAGTGGAGCTTCTACGTCCATCTCTGTTTCGTGGAATTTTTCCCCTTCCTCCATGTCCTTCAGATCGCGTTCTGAGACTGTCTGGGTTCTGTCTTTCTTCTTCTCCTCTGCGTGGGGTTTGCCAGTGGATTAAGGGCTCTGTTCTGTGGTTTTGTGATCAACGCCTTTTGCTTATGGTCGCTGATTTGGGTGCTGTGCTGACTCTGCCATGGTTGTTGGAGGCACCATCTTTGCGGGCTAGAGTGAGGGAGATTGCAGAGTCTTTGAGGGCTGGGGCAAGTTCCACCTTTTCTCCTCCTTCTCTGTCCCCTGTTCTCTCTTTGGATACCGCTGTGTGTGGCTCTTTAGGCTCGCCTATTGTAAGTGATGGATTTGATCTTATTCCTTTGGATGAAGATGCCGGTAGGGTTCATTTCAGGCGAGGTCGAGGTCGTCCTAGAAAGCTTGGTGGAGGTCTTTCTGCTGCAGCTGTTGGGGATGTCCCTAGGGAAGAGGTTGTGCCTCCTCGCTCTCGGGGGCGACCCAAAAAGTTGCAGAAACTGGGGTTAGTGGTGGAGCTTGGGAGTTTCTCTTCTGCAAGTATTGGGGAGGGTACTTTGAGCCCTCATTGTAACCAATTGATGGTTGTGGATTCTCCGCTTCCTAGTGGCCCTCGGGGGGTTATGACGCGGGCGAGGGCGGCTCTAGCCATTGGAAAAAGTTTGGGGATGGTCTATGATTGCTCTGATGAGGTTGCCCTCCATGGCATTGCGGCTAACATAAGATCCCGGGGGTTGAGCTGACTGTTTTGATCCTTCTGTCATGTTCTGGGTCTGTTTATAAGGTTTTGGGCTAGGTGGGTTTTTCTTTTTATGTTTGGGGTTGTTTATATTTGTGTATTGGTTAGCTTTTTGATGTACTAACCTTCACTCCTCTTTTGTTCTCCTTCTTGCTTGGCTCGCCAAGTTGCTTATAATATTATTCCTTTTGCTGTAAAAAAAAACACGTTTTGATAATTTGATCAACCTCATTAATTGTATTAAAATACGTTTATTACGTTAATTTTTAGTCAAATAATAAACGACTTTAATTACTACATTCATGACCTTTTTTTAAAAAACATCGTTTTAAAAATAAATACTGTATCCATTTCGATTTTTGAAAAACATTTCGTGATTAGCGCACTTTTTTACAAATTCTTTAATACGTTAATTATCATTCACTTAATATAAATACAATTAATGATATCTTCCTTTACCAAAAAAATGTTTTAACAAACCTTTTTAATTGTTTTTAATTACATTAATTTGTAGTCAATTATAAAAGACATTAAATGTTGTATACAATAAATGCTATATTCAATTTTTAAAAAAATCTTTTGAATTAATTAATTACTTATTTATACTAATTAATTATTTATTTAAAAAATTAATATTCGAAATTAATTAGTTATTTCCATTAATTTCCTTATAAAAAAATAAAAAATTGCGACTAATTAGTTACTTATTTAATCCAAAATACGGCACGTATTAAATGTTGATTAATCAATAATCAGTGTATTAAATTAATGTCATTATTTATAGCAAAATTGACAACATTAATAATTGTATTTCATTATGAAAAATTATGGTCAAATAATAAAAAACAATAAAAACTATATATACAATAAATGTTGTATTCGAAGCTTCTTAAAAAAAATCAATTTAATGCTTATTTACAAAATTAAAGTTAGTTAAAAATCAATAAAACTAATTGCCGAATTCATTTCCTTTTATGAATTAATGAAAAACGTTTTTAATAGGTGTTTTAGTCATTATTTCCAAAATTAATGCTGAAATCATTTCCTTTTGTAAATCAAAAGATAAAATGTTTTTAACCGTTTTAAAATAAATTCATAATTAGTTAATGGTAAAACAAATAACTAATATATCCCGTTTCATTTTCTTTTTAAATTTTCGTGATTCTGCACTTATTAAATGATTTTTTAATTTATTTGAAAATTGCTAAATTTTAATTACTTATTTAGATCAAAATACGACACGTATTAAATGTGATTAATCAATTATCATTGTATTAAATTAATGTCATTATTTATAACACATTATTAACAAAATTAATAATTGTATTTGATTAAGATATATTTTATTCAATTACTAAATAACATTAAATACTATTAAAAATTAATTTCAATTCAGTAATTATTTAAAAAATTAAAGTTAGTCAAATATCAATAAAATTAATTAATGAACTCATTTCCTTTTATGAAAAAATAATCGTTGTTAATACACATTTGTTTTCAAACTAATACGCACATTTAATGATTCTTTAGTATATTTATTTTTACTCAATTAAAAACTCCAAAAAACGCTATTATTATCTCTTTCCTTATAAATAAAGGTCTTTAATCGGTGTTTTAGTTATTATTTCCAAAATAAATGTTAGTAAAAAGCACGTTTTGGTTATCCTAATTTGTTCATGACCATGACCTGTAATTCAAAATTGAAGGAAATACATGATCATGTCACTGCAAAAGGATAACGGGCGGATGAAAGATCGGACATCGTCTCCCGGGTTTTCAAAATGAAACTTGACAATCTAATGAATGATTTAAAGAAGAAAATGATATTTGGAGAGGTTCTCACAGTTGATTGCTTAAAATCTTCGTTTTCTTAACCTACTAATTTCCTCATAATTTTTAGAAAGCCATTAAATGTTATGTATAAAAAAATGTTATACTCGAAACTTTTGATAAAAACCTTTTGAAATAACCTATTTAATGATTTAATGATTATTTAAAAATTTAAAGTTATTCAAATATCATAAATATTAATGTTAGTCAAAATATTAATATCATTAACTCCTATGATTTTACCTATTTCTGAGTTTAAAATACATTCATGATTAGTCAATGATAAAAACATTAAATGCTAAAATCCTTTCTTAAATAAAAGGTTTTAATATACCTATTTAATTGTTTTTAACTAGTGTTTATTTTACCCGTGCGTTGCACGGGGGATATGTTTATTGTATTTGATACATCGATCATATTTTAAATTATAAAAAAATTTAAGATACTAAAAATGTAAGAAAAATCATAATGAAGCAGATGATAAACACATATTAATCATGGAAAAAAAAAAGAATGTGTCTGTTGTATTTAATACATTGATCAATATTTTAAATTATAAAA
Organism: Lotus japonicus; assembly: GCF_012489685.1. Lineage (NCBI taxonomy): Eukaryota > Viridiplantae > Streptophyta > Magnoliopsida > Fabales > Fabaceae > Lotus > Lotus japonicus. Next base: position 47,105,285 of record NC_080046.1, read on the forward strand.
AATTTAACATACTAAGAATGTAAGAACAATTATAATAAAGCAGATGATAAACACATATTAATCATGGGAAAAAAAGAATGTGATAGTAGCACAAATTAGGGTTGTGAAAGATAAATCATAAAATATGACATCATTTTGTTTATTTGAAGTCATAAAATAGCAATATATCAGACTTTGTACAAAATTTACGAACCTTAAACGGACAAAAATAATTTTGCATAGATTTCAAATAAGCCATCATAGATTTGTTTTGGCAATAAATTATAGGTGCATACATTTCTCCTCTCCTTTTATAACTGAATGCATTCGGTTGGTATCCCATTTGATTTTATTTGAAATTTAACATAATATCAATCAATTAGTTTAGAATATAATGATTGTTTAAAAAAATATAATGATACTTTTTATATAAAACAAAATCTCACGTTACATATACATAAAGAAATCTCTAAAGTTGAAAAGAAGATTTTAATATTTTATAAAAAAATTTCTCATATTTAAAAGTTTTAAATTAGCCAACATAGATTGTTTTGGTAATAAATTTTTGGTGCAGAAATTTTTCCTCTCCATTTATAACTGAATGCATTCGGTTGGTATCTCATTTAATTGTATTTGTAATTTAACACAATATCAATCAAATAGTTTAGAGTATAATGATTGTTTAAAAAAATATAATGATACTTTTTATATAAAACAATATGCCACGTTACATATGCATAAAAAATCTCTAAAGTTAAAAAGAAGATTTTAAAAATTTCAGTGTAACACGTGTCAAAATAGGAGAAGGATTTACTTATACATAGGTGGCAACACCTTGAAACATCATTACAACAAACATTGATCTTTGCACTCTCTTTTTTGCCACCATTTATCAAGAAGTGTGGTCCTTTAGAGTTGTATAGTAGCCACCAACTGTATTTAGAATAACACATTTTATACTATTCTTGGTGTAGAACTCATGCTCCATTTCTTGCAAATCCATCACATATCATCAATCATCGTTGGGAGCATCAATGTCTTTCTTTTACTCTACATCATTGGGAATGATCTTAAATTGTGCAAGATGATGCATCTGTTATAGAAAAAAAATACAAAACCAAATTGCAAACCAAGCAAGAGCTTACATTGCACATGTGAGATGGACAAAACAAATTGAGAGGAACAATGAAATAATGTTTAGGCAGTGGAAAACAATTGAATTACCAAAAAAAAGGTGAGCAGCAGACATGCAAGTCCATAAAACCCGGATAAGAGTTAATAATCTTTTTATACTAAGCAATCAGAATGTGTGAAGGCTATAATAAATTTCTTCCCTTACCTAAGATTGGGATGAGAAGTGATGTCCATAGAGCTCAACAAAGTCCCTATCCTCATTATATGAACTAAGAACTGTTCATTCTGCCACCAATCTTATATCCTAACCCCATTCCACATCAGATCAAGAATTGCAGTAAAAAAATGGAGTCGAAAAGGAGAATGAACCACATGCTGGAAAAGTTACTTATTTGATCAGATTCATAATTCTAAGATCAAAAATCAACACAAATCAGTAGCTATAAATTTATCAGCAAGAAATGAGATAGCAAGAGCAAAGGTCATAAATTGGTGAATGAAAATAAGGAAATTTTATATGATTCGTTCTCCTTACCCACATTCCCTTTCCATTCAGCTCATTAACTGTGTTAAGGCTTGCTAAGTATTTTCTGGATTTAAAATAAATAATAAGATAAATTAAAATAAAATTAAGAAATAAACAACCTAAATCCCAATCAAATCTAATATTAAAAATGGTATTAAATAAAGATAGATAAAAACTAACAAAATCTAGCAAATTGCAATAAAAACTCATAAAATCCCGAATTAATAAAAAAATTCAAAAATTCAATAAAAATTAATCAATATATTCTAAATATAAATTTAAAATAAATTAAAAGACCAAATCTTATCTTTTAAAATAATATCAATCAATTATTTTAGAATATATAAAATTAAAACATATATCAATTGAAAATTATATCTTCTAAAATAATATCAATTAATTAGGTTAGAATATATAAAATTAAAACATATATCAATTGAAAATTATATCCTCTAACAAATTGACACGTGGAATAATTTTTATGAAAATTAATCTAGTGCTGACACGTCACTAAGAATTAATCTGGTGCTGACACATCACTATGGAAGTTCTTCTTTTCTAATATATATTGATTGATATTGATATTGATATTGATTGATTACATTGGTTTTTGGACAATTAGTATTAGAAATTTAATGCATGCGTTCACAAAAAATGTTATATTCGAAACTCATTTAAAAATCTTATTGACTCAAACTATTTAATGATTATATCAAAATTTATATTATAGTCAAATATCTAAAACTAATCAATGCTGAATTAATTTCCTTTCTTAAAAAAACTGTTTTAAATACGAGAAATTAATGATAATTTAATACATTAATTTTTAATCAATTCATAAATTTCATAGATATATTTCTTTTATAAAAAAATATTTTTAAAACACAAGTTTAATTGTTCCTACTGTTTCAAATAGTTTTTTTTAGAGCAAAAGAGATTTTATTCATTAATAAATGAAAGGGAAAACAACCCACAAAGAAGGGGAAAAACACCAAGACAACCAATGGAGAGAACAACCACCCAAGCTAAAAACACAACCAGCCTAGCACCTAAGAGGAAAATTCTCTTTAAGTACTTCGGCGAACCCTCTAATGGCGTCTTCATCACTACCAGGGAAAGTCATGCCTGCAAACTAAGCAAGACACCAAGCCTTCTTTGCTTGCATGAAATAAGGACCCGAAGGAAAAGGAGGACTAGGCGGTGCTGGCACAGATGCGATCATCAGGCTCTCAGATTTACGCGGACGACCCCTAGACCGCCGAGACCCCCCCACGTTGATCTTAGCCTCTTTAAATTTCTTAGGCCGACCACGCGGACGGGGCCTCGGAGTGGAAAAATCAAGAGCGAGATCATCACCAAGAGTAGCAGCATCCTCCTCCTCAAAGGCATCCTCCTCCCTCACAAATTCTGAAAAAGCTTCCGAGCAATCTTGAGCGCCTCTAACAAGATCGGAGCCAATAACAGAGCACGCACCAACCTCAAAACAAGAGTGTGATGGACGAAAAATGGCGGGCTCATCACAACTCAAAGAACCAACATCATATGCAGAGGAATCCGAATCCCCAACAACCTCCCTTGCAGCCAAGAAGCCACCAGCCGCAGAAACAGGGGTGGTGCAAACCTTAAAAGCCACAGATAAAAAACCCGATTGGTTCAGAACAAAATCGTTTAACCATGGCCATAAATTTCTCCTAGTTCCAACGGGGGAAATAAGTGACAAATTAAAATTCAAACCCCATCTTAAAAGAAACCAAACAGCCCCTCAATTCAAGCATTGGATAGACCACTGAATTAACACCCATTAAATTATCATAATTAGGCACAGGTGTGAAAAACTGGTCCCACTTCCAATCTACCTCTTCGTTGCCCACCAACTGCAACGCTCCCTCAACAACATCACCAACGACAGCAGCAGCTAAAGGCGGCGCCACCTCGAGGCCAACCCAAGCACCCGCGACCACGCTGCCCTCCTCACACCTTCCTGTAGAAACTGACTCAGGGAAGAGAAAGTCGTCGGAAATCCGCTTTAAACACGGACCGCAGCCACCCCCCGACTCAGGGAACATAACCTCTGAATCCAGCATCATACGTTGAGCTGGCCTCTCCACCGGCACTCCTTTCACCACGGCACTCCAGGAGCGACGCGAAGGAAGATGGTGACTCCCTGAAACCGGCCGACCCTGAGCATGGGAAATCTTCGCCGGCGCAAGAGAATCCACTGAAACAGAGCACCTGCGCCGATAGCCACCCCTAATCTTTCCAGCGGAAATCTCTGGTTTAACTGATAGATAAGCACCTCCAAGCCTTACTCCATCCAAGAATTCCATGGCTTTAACAACATCTTCTTTTTTAGCCTACCGAACAAAGCCGAAGCGAAACTCTCTCCCGCTTCTCCTCTTGCGCTGTAGAAATACGTTTGTCAGCCTACCATGTTGGAAGAAAAGATCCCTCACCTGAGAGTAATCTACTGAATCTGCAATCCCGTCGATGAATAAGGGGTAGCAAGGACGAGCGGCGGGCACAGCAGCACCGACAACCCTTGCAGAGTCGCCCCTCTGTACCCCATCTTCGTCTTCCTCGTCCTCAGAACTTGAGGTGTCACCACTAGAATCAGAAAAGGCCTTCTTTGCAGCATGGGATAAGCAAACCCTAGCAGAGCAATTGAACTGTTTCATTGGATTATTCCTGTTTCAAATAGTTAACTTTGACAAACATCAATGGTAAATAAAAGTAAGAAATTGAATTAAATGAAATACATAATATATTAATTTTGACAAATTAATAAATCATATCTTCTATTTTACTAGATATTATATTTTTTAATTTATTATTATAATATTTTTTAATGCTAATTATTAAAACCTCAATTATTAATTATAGTTAAACACATAAAAAAAATTATACAAAAAAATGGTTAGTTTCACCTAATAAACTCATGAAGCAAAATCCATTAATGTATAGACGAAATTTGTGAGACCCAAGATTTTAAGCTTAGAATAAATTAGTGAAATTCCTTATTAACGAATAAGTTCGACGTAGCGTGAAGGGAAACCTGAACAAGAGTTTATTGGATGAAATAAATTTATGAAGGAGAAGGTTCAGGAAAAGTTCAAGGATTGTATCAAAACCGATAAGAGTTATAGCACGACTAATATTCGCCTAAGCCTAGGTCAAAGCCACTAGTAAATAGCTAAATTACACTTTAGGACGCGATGGAAACTAATTCCAAAAATATTCAGAGAAATGTTAGAATTTCTCTTATTCGTCTGTAAACAAGTATTTCGATGCGAAACCCTGGAATGTACGAACGTCAAATTCCAATTCTCGGAAGTTTGCCGAAACGGAATCCCTGATAGTTCAGAAACCCTAAAATCGACGGGCGATGAAGACTTTTTCTATTCGGAGCTTCAAATAAAGATTTCATCCGCGTACGCCCACTCTAATCGACGTTCCGAATCTTTCTTCAGAAGGAAGTTTCTGCATCCGAGGTCAAAATCATAAAGTGCATAAAGTGCATTTTGAGCCGGTACACATTAAAAACAAGCCTCGAAAATCAAAAATCATACTGATATTTCTTTGAAGAATTAGAAGATTCAGCGGGAAGATTATCGTGTCTAAAATACGTTGGAATCAGTAGGAAAAATCGGAATCGCGAAATTTTCATTTTTCCGCATTTTCCATTTCCTATATATAGTATGAAAAATGAAAAAAAAACAAAAAAATTCACAAACACACACACACGGCCGAGGGGTGCAAGGAGGAAAAAGGAAGAAAAGTGATTTTGCCAATTCTTGACCGATCGTCGTTCCGTTCGTTGCTACGCGTAGACCTCGAGGTACTGATGCTTTTCCCTACTTCTGATCGTTAGATCTGTCGACTTTTTCTATGTCTTTCTGTGCTCAAAGTTTTGAGCTTTTGTAAAACTGTCCAAATAAGCTGATTTTGGTGTCTAAACTTATTGCCTACGTGTTCTAGAGCGTGAATATCCGGTTGTTTTCTGCTGAATGTCGCCGAAATGCCGCCGGGATCAATTTCTGTTGGAAAAACCCATTTCCGGGTAAAGTTCCGTTCTTTAAGCTGAAAGTTCACGACTGAGCTTAGCTTTAGTAGGATTAGTTGTTATAAATGTCGTTAGTATCGATCCCATCCAATTTGTTTTTCGAAATTCCAATTTTGAAATTCTGAGTTGAAAATAATGACCAAAATACCCCTGCGACAGTTTTCGACCCGATAATTTTTCTGAGAGTTTCCCTGGCCTAGATATCGCCTAAGAATACCTTGGAATTGATTTAGATCGAAGAAAAAGTTCGAAAACCCTATTTTCTATAGTGGCCGAAACCTATTTGGTTGGGTACCGTGTCCAAAAATAATTTTCGAGTCTCTATGACCTGAGCCATTGCGTAGCTCTTTCAATTGTCGAAATTTTGGCGCCGGTTTCGTGTCATTCCGAGTTCTGTAGCTCGAGTTATGCACGTTTTAGCGAATAAAGTGTTTTTGTACAAAACCTGAATCAAGTCAAAACTCATCCATTCGGGGAAAGCCCTTCCTTTCGTGCCTAAATGTTGTACTCTGAAGCTTCTTGAGCTTAGACGAAAATTAGTTAGGATTGTTTCGACGGTGTCGACTTGTTTTGATTCATTATTGCTTTGTTTGCTCAAAGGTTCGATTGTGGAAACTTTGGGATTGACTGAACAAGCTTGTGAGGGAGACCTACACCGCGAGACCGGAACAACTCGAGGTTAGGGCAACTTACTTACTAGTTATTTTTGTGTGTAGGCGTCGATAAATTCGACTTGAATGTATTGTGATCGTGAGTGGCAACTCACCGTTATTAGTTAATGACCTAGAGTCGACTTGTTCGACTTATTTGTTAAATTCTGCACAAATATTGCATGAACTGTTCTGAAAAAAATGTTTTCTGGAGGCTTCAGCCGAGTGAACTTATATGAGACGTGTGTCTCCATTTTCTGAGAGGCTTCGGCCGTTTACTGGTTTCTGTCTTATCGCTTTCTAGTGGACATGACAGGGTTATGTTTTGCAGCACTGCATTAATGTTTCATCGCTCAATAGAGCTTGATGTATTTGTGTTTAAGATTAAATTGTGCTGACTATATTCGTGCATTTAATGCGACTTTCGGAGTGTGGATTACACTTATCTTCGTGATGGCAATGACGGGTTTGTTTTGGGAATGTTTGATAGGTCGAACCAAGGTTCGAGCCTTTATTGTTTTAGGAATCGAGACCTTCCCGGGGAATTACTTGGGTTTATTGGGATCTTTTTACTTATAGAGTCTTGAAACAAACGAAATCAGAACTTGATTTGTAAATGAAATTCATAATACACTAATCAAGATAGAACACTTTTAAATAATGATGATAACCTCTTGGAAAAGACTTAGGATGTGAAAATGGTTTGGAAAACGGGAAGGGTCGACAATCTAAGTGTGAGGAAAACTTTGAGTGCGATAGCACCTTTTGTTTCTTTAGTGGTTTATCTAGCCATCCAAAGGATGAGCCTGGGATGATTGGAAAGTCCCCAAGTGCGAGTGCACCATCTTTGCTCATTGAGCAGCCTTTCGGCCATCGAGTTGATGAGCCTGAGTAAATTGAAAAGTCACTGAGTGCGAGCAGCATTCTCCTTGTTCGTTGAACAGTCCATTTGACCATCGAGCTGGTGAGTCAAAGTAACTTGAAAAGTCACTGAATGCCAGAAGCATTCTTTTGCTCGTTGAGCAGTTTGGTTGACCATCGTGACGGTGAGCCCAAGTGACTAGTAAAGTTACCAAATGCGATTAGCACTTCTTTGTTTACCTTAGGGTATTGTAGAGACAATGTACTCTAGCTAGACACGCGTGCCTTGGTGAGGACGATTCATTGTTTGGCTAACCATATTGCATTCATGCATACATTTCTTGGAAAGTGTGCTGCTTTCCGAAGGACGATATCAGATCGGACTTCAACGGAGCTAGATGCCCCAAATGGAGCTAGCTGCTTCACAAGAGCGTGCTGCTTCACAGGAGCGTGCTGCTTCATAAAAGCGAGGTGCTTTAGCGAAGCGAGGTGCTTGGCTTGTCCCATCCATCGAGATGGTGACATTTTATCCGGATCATCTTTTGAGCATGTCATTGCACTGGCACGCCATGCACCTAACCATACTTGTGGATGTTATTGTGATTTGTTGTTGATAAACATCGTTATATATATCTTGATGATTTTATGTTGATAAACATGCTATGTATCAACCTTAGGGTAGGCAATACATGACTTATATGTATATATACAACATATATATATACCCCATTTATCACATGTTGTTTGTATTATCTATTTTATTCCGTGAGTTGACCCTAGCGCCTTGGCTTTGTTTGTATGTTTGTGTTTGGGCGGTCGGCCTGCTGCCAGGCGTCCGTCAGCCGATTCGTGATGACTCGTCACTCGGGGAGGACCATGAGCGTAATGACTATTACTGAAGCTGTCGACGTGGACCCGGACTTCATGCCTGATCGAGGAAGGGTCGATGAAAGTAGTGTGGGATATGGGTGGTAGAGTCTTTGAGTTTGTTGTTAGAGTCATAGCTCTGATTGTCATTCCTTATTTTGGGGCAGGGTAGATCCCCGACTGTTAGCTTTTTGTGTGATTCCCTTCCATGAGGATCACAGAGAGTTTGTCGGACGTAGGAAGTCTTTTGAGGCCGTTTTGGGCCGACTTACTTTCGTTGGAGGACTGTATTCAGAATACTTGACCTTTTGTTTTAGTTTGTACATATTTGCCCACGGGCACTACCTTTCCGTCACTGGAGGTCACTCGTGACGATGTTTTTAGTTGCAGCGAGGGCTGTGCTTGTTTTGTATATTACTCGCTGTTAATCGCGATTGGGTTGAGTCTTTATTTCGACAAGTCTTTTTATTTAAACAAAACGAAAAAAAATACCTGCTTTTCCGCTTTATTTTATTTTTGAGTTACTAAAGTGACGCCACCGAAATCGGGGTGTTACAAAATTATGCTATATTTTAAATTTTCTATTACTAATTTATTAATCCATTTATGTTTTAAATAATTTGTATTTAGTTATTGCTTTCACGTAATTAATTAATTAATTTATTACAGGCATGTATACAATTGAGTTTTAAAAAAGAGGGCTACCTCATGCTCAAATCTTGATATGGTTGTCAAAGAGTGCAAAATTGAGAACAGGGAGCGACATTGACAAAATTATATCAGCAGAGTTATCGAACCCTACATTGTATGCTTCTTTATCAAATGATATTTCCAATTTCATGATGCACGGACCATGCGGTTTAGCAAACAAGTATGTGAATATCAACGTTGAATATTGCAATAAATCAAATGAAATAAAATATTTGTTCAAGTATGTGAAAAAGGGTCCTGATCGAGCTTCAGTTGAAATTTCTAATCGTGGTAAAGACACAAACGAAGATGAAGTAGTAGAAGAAATAAAGCAGTATTATGACTGCAGGTACTTGTCTCCATGTGAAGCAGTGTGGAGAATTTCTCAATTCTATATGACAAGTGGTCCCCTGTTCATAGGTTAGCCTTCCATTTACCTAATGAGCAGCCAATTATGTTCTAGGATTACAAAAGAATTGATAGAGTTGTTGACATAAATGAAAATCTGGATACCATGTTCTTAGCATGGTTTGAAGCAAATAAAAAATATCCAACTGGTCGAAATCTAACTATGCAAAATTTCCTTAAATGTTCGTTTACGACCATGATGCAAGGTTATGGAAAGTCAGGAAACAAGGTTTTGCAATTGGAAGGTTGACTTATATCCCTCCTGGTTGTAGAGAAATTTTCTACATGAGACTATTGCTCACTAAATATCCATAAAGGATGTACGAGTTTTGATGATGTGAAGACAGTTCATGGACAACTATTTGAAACATTCCGAGATGCATGTTATGCTATGGGGTTGCTAGCTAATGACAAGGAGTTCATAGATGCAATTAAGGAATCAAGCGAAGTAGGTTATGGTCACCAGTTAAGACGGGTATTCGCTACTTTACTATTCATGTGCACAATGAGTAGACCATATTTGGTTTGGAATGTTACATGGGGATTACTTGCTGATGGAATCTTGCATGAAAGAAGAAGAATGCTTCAAATACAAGGTATTCCAAAAATTATAATTTCATGACTTTTGTTTTGTATTTTTTTATCAGAGAAACACCGTGAATACTTAGTTTTTTTTTAGAAAGATGAAATATATAGATATATACAACCCCTCCCAACAAGGGTACAGTGACCAAGCCAACATTAAAATGTCGGCAAAAACCTTGCCACAATAATCAAGAACCCAGAAACGCCAGCAAACTAAAAACCTGCAAAAACCTAGCAAAACAAGAAAGCAGCTAAAAACCTAGGCCTCCAATGGCGAAAAGAATCGGCAACTAAAAACCCTGAATACTTAGTTATGGTGTGAATATTTTTTTATCAGATATTTAATGGTTTTTTAAGACATTAAATTATTAACAATTAAAAAAAAGGATAAAAAAACGGTTTTTAGAAATAAATAACGTATTTAAAAAAGTGAAATTCAACTATTTAACGATTATTAAACACATATATTTACAATCAATTAATAAAAAACATTAACTTCTACATTCCTTTTTTTAAAATAATACGAATTTCATACACCATCTTAATTTCTGTAATTTTTTGTCAATGGTGGAAAAATTAACTTCAAAAAACCTTTCCTTTTATTAAAAATACGTTTGCAATATACCTATTTAATGATCTTTTCTTTACATTAATTACTAGCTAAATGATAACAACAAAAACAAGTGTAATCCTATGTCATCTCAAAAAACATGTAACTAAGTCTGTACATTTAAATGTATTACATTTACATATGTTATTATCACTGTTAATTTTACATCAGATGTAACTACGAAACAAAATTAAACCATTAATTTATTGGGTAAATAGCCAACTTCGTCCCTGAATGTGTTAGCTGCCTTCAACTTGGTCCTTAAACTTCTAAAATGTCTCCCGTGGTCCCTGGAAGTGGCAAAACTCATTCATGCTAGTCCCTGGGTTAAAAAAGGCAGACAGACGTTAACAGAAGTCTGACCTAGATTTTTTTTTGTCATAATTGAAGCTTACGTGACATTTGACTGTTAGAAAAGTTTTTAAGACTTCAATCTAGTCCCTGAATTTGAAAAAACAAAATTTTCTCCCCCTCTTCCTCTACCTCTACCCACCACCATCACGCTCTCTCCATCTCCATCTTCTTCTTCCCACCCTCATCCCCTCCCTCTCACGCTCTCCCTCACCAAAATCACAAACTGTTTGAAATAGCTTCTTGTATCAATGATGATTGTTGCTACTGTGGTTAACAAGCTTGATCTTGTATCTTCGTGTTTGTATTGTGTGCTTGACTCACAAAATTGAGTTGAAGATTCAGACCAAGGAGTGGAGGCCGATTAATAGCCAGCATATCTGCGATTTTTGGTTTGTTGGATGGTATGGTGAAGACAATGGACAATGCAGAGAGTGTGAAGTTGCAGTATCGCTCCCTTGCTAAGGTTTTGGATGATCCTTCAAGGATTGCCTCCAGCAAGACGGTACCTAACTGGGTTTAGATCTGCTGCACACCATCATCAGAATTAGGTGGCTGCTAATACTTCTTCAACAATATACCACTACAATTTCTCTAGTTCCACTTTTGTATTTAGAAAACTGTGCTAGTTGTATGTAAAAATATATGCTTTCTCATGCTTCGTGTTCGTTGAGAGTTTAATAGCTTAATTAGCAATCACCTTGTAATAGACACAGTAACAGATTTGGAAACAACTCATCTAAAATGAGTTTTCACTTTTCAAAAAAAAAACTTTTTGTCTATGGAAATGATTTTGGAAGAGGGTTTAAGTTTATTTCTTGGTTTTGTGATTTTGGGTTGAAGGATTTTAGTTTTTGGAAGGGAAAAGGGGTTGGGGTGAGGGAGAGCGTAAGAGGGAGGGGATGAGAGTGGGAAGAAGAAGATGGAGATGGAGAGAGGGTGATGGTGGTGGGGAGAGGTAGAGGAAGATGGGGGAGTGAAAAAAAAATTCAAATTCAAGGACTAGATTGAAGTCTTAAAAACTTTTCTAACAGTCAACTGTCACGTAAGCTTCAATAATGACAAAAAAAAAATTTCAGGCGTTAATGTCTGTCTGCCTTTTTTAACCCAGGGACTAGCATGAATGAGTTTTGCCACTTTCAGGGACCACGAGAGACATTTTAGAAGTTTAAGGACCAAGTTGAAGGCGGCTGACACATTCAGGGTCCAAGTTGGCTATTTACCCTTAATTTATTACTACAACGTACAATATTTATTGTACATGCCACAATTAAGGAAATTGTGAGCACAGATGATTGATATTATCATGATTGCGAATGTCACAGCTTCATACTCCGACGGAGCACAATATTATTGTCCAAAATGTAACAAGCACATAACTCCTACCACACGGTAAGCTCCAATTTGCATAAATAAATTAATTTGATCAATATTCAGTCTATGTAATTATTTATGTTTACATTAGGTACAAGTTGTTGATAAATGTTGCTGATAATACTTGACTTGCAACTTTGACCATTTTTTATCGCGAAGGTTGTTATTTGATAAAAAAAAAACAATTATATAGTGGGAAAAAAAGGAAAAGGTGAACATATTCATTTAAAAATAAATACTTTTACATTGTTCAATTAATTCATAATATATTAATTTTTTCATTTTATATAAAATACAATCTAGAACGGTTGCATGGAACATCGCCCAAGAGAAATTGTTGATTTAGTCCACAAGGAATTTCTTTTCAAAGTAGAAGGGAAGGATAGATGTAGGTAATGGTTTAAATCAGCATTTAACGTCCTGAAAATTTGCAAGGACCCGCAAATAATTTCAAAATTTAAATCAAATGTATAATTTTAAACTCTTATTGATAAATCATATTTGTTTATATCTACATCATGATTTCTGATATTTTTGTTTCAAATGTAAAATCTCTAACTGAGGTGTTGGTTTTAATTATTGTAATATAGGTTTGTTTAAGTCAGTGGACTACTCATTGAATCTTAGTATAACTTATTGAATGCAAATACCAACAATTAAAAGGAATATCAATGCATACAAATATTTGCATTTGAATTAATACCAAAAAATAATTACCTTTTAAGAATAATTAACATTATTCATATTTAAAAAAAAATTGCATGTCATAAATGTGATATAAAAAAATTAAAGTATTTAATGAATCATTATAAATTAGATCTTGCAAATTGTAGTAATAAATTAATACTGAAAATGTTCAAATTTGAATTTTTGAATGAAAGTCGTTGAACATATCCAAAGAGATGGTCACACTGACGTTGACTCAATTGCTGATATACGACTTAAGATTGCCTCAGATTCCTGGAACGAAAAACCCGCGAGTGATGCTACGGCAAACAACGTTTCTGATTCCAACAAATCCAATAAGCGTCGTTCCGACGAAGATTCCATACTTGAAGATGTTGGAAATACATATGCAGAAATGTTAAAGAGTATGAAGGTGGAGAAGATTTAGTATCATTTCGTTAAGATTGCTTACAAATAAATAGTCTTTGTGCTAAACTTTTCCTTATTCGTGTTTAGCAACATTGACAATTTGTTTTTTTTTTGGGAATATTTACCTCGATGGTCAATTTCAATAATTTAAACAATTTTTTTTTAATTCGTATATTGACCGTGATTATCAAATATTCAATAAATCGTTCCATGTTTGCAAATCTACGTACAAAAATCCATTTATATGTGCTTTACATCCTAAACCACATTGCCTTGCAAAAAAAAAACGCCGACAATGGTCTATTTTTTGTAACAATATTCTTTAGAACACACTAAAAAAGAGACACACAAATGTGAAAAAAAACATAAAAAAAGCACATAACTCTAATTAATTAAAAAAGTATAAAACATTTGTTCAAAAATTTTTAAACAAAAATTTGAAATTAAACTCCTCGTGCAAGGCACGGTTCATAAACTAGTAGAGTTAGTTATTCAATTAGTAAAGTAGTTAGAATATTAGTTCTGTTATAACTAAGCACATGGCTTTGTATTTTTATTTTTTTTTGACATAAAGCACATGGCTTTGTATATTAGTATATGAGTGAGTTTTACTTCAGTTGTAACTACCATTTTGTTTCATTCTTATTGTTTACGTCAATAAGATGAGTGTGTTCACAGTTTCACCTCCATGTTTCTCCAATTCCTTGTCTACGCTCAACACATCTTTTAATAATGGAAACCACTCGATAGAGCATTTCAATCCGAAACATGAAAATAATCCCTATTGATATATCTTGTCAACTTAACAACTACCATGTATAGCAATTATAACAATTGACAACAAAGAGATAATTTCATGATTTTAAAGAACAACTACGGAGTCCAAGTCCCAGATATAACAATTGACACGTTTGGTACGTTGTATTGTATAAGGTCTGATAATATAAGGTCTGATAAGATAAGGCATGATAAAATTTTAATACTATACAGTGTTTGGTCATACACTGTATAATTTGGTGGCAACACTGGTGGTGTGGTAGTGGTGGTATTGGAAGGTGATGATGGTGGTAGTGGTGGTGGATGGTGGTCTTGGTGGCGGTGGTGGTGGAGGTGGGGGCGGCGGTGGTGGTGGTATGAAGGTATCAACGATGGTGGAGCATGGTGGTGGTGGTAGTGGTTGCAGTAGTGGCAGCGGTGATGGTGGAGGGTGGTGGTGATGGCGATAACGATGAATAGAGCGTGGTTGCGGCGGCAACGGTAGTGGCGACAACGGTGGAGCGATGGTGGTGGAGGGTGGTTGTGGTGGCGACGAATGGTGATGGTGGTTGTGGTGGTGGTGGCGGCGACGGTGGTGGTGGGGAGGTGGTGGTTGTGGTGGCAACGACAGTTGTGGGGTGGTGGTGGTGCCGACGACGGTGGTGGCGGCAGTGACGGTAGTGGTGGAGGCGGTGGTGGTGGAGGGTGGTTGTGATGGTGGTGGTGGCGACGGTGGTGTGGTGGTGGAGGTGGTGGTAGTGGTGGCGACGGTGGTGGTGGAGGGTGGTTGTGGTGGTGGCGACGGTGGTGCCGGCGACGGTGGTGGCTGCAGTGACGGTGGTGGTGTTGGTAGTGGTGGAGGCGGTGGTGGTGGAGGGTGATTGTGGGGGCGGTTGATTAAATATATTGAAGTAGTTTATACATTGCACTTTTATCATGCCTTATCCATCATCTATAGGGTGGATTAAATAATCCATCATTTTGATGTATAAGAGGAGATTGATGTATAAGCTTATATACAATGTGAGCACCAAACAATAGATAACCTCGTAATGTATTGTACAAGTTTATACCATCACGCCTAATACGGTGTACCAAACGAGCCCTGAGTGTTGTCAGTTTCACCTCCATGTTTCTCCAATTCCTTGTCTACGCTCAACACATCTTTTAATAATGGAAACCCCTCGATAGAGCATTTCAATCCGAAACATGAAAATAATCCCTATTGATATATCTTGTCAACTTAACAACTACCATGTATAGCAATTATAAAAATTGACAACAAAGAGACAATTCCATGATTTTAAAGAACAACTACGGAGTCCAAGTCCCAGATATAAGTAATCATGATTTCTCAATTATCATCAGACAACAAAAGGAACCCTGATTCTAAAAAATATAATTAGATGAGAGAATTAATATTAAGATATTTAATATTTCAAAAAAGAAACTCAACAGCAAATTCGGACTCATCACACTTTATGTTACAAAGAATAAAAAATAATGTCCCATATTAGTATTACTGTACTAACTCCATTTGATATCATTTAATTGTTTTATTCCTTTGACGAGTTGTAAACAAAATGCCACCAAGATACTCCGAGTACAGATATTTACCATAGATGTCTGTCTGATTAGAATAGTAACGTAGATGAAGTAGCAGAACTCCGATGATCAATTGATTTTCCAGAAGCATGAACATTGAAACAGGGCTAAACAAAGTTGTAAATAAAAACCAAAACCTTTTTCCTTCCTTTCCATTTTCCTTCGATTTAAAGGACTATCATGACAACGTTCTACCATCAAATTGAGAACTCAATTCAGAGTTATGCGAGTATTTTCTTTACATGGGCTTTACATATGATCTTGCAATGTTTCCACAGATCCTTGTGATTACACAGGCACCCGTTTGCCTCTATAGCGGTCAAGCAACTGCAAGTTGACAGAAAATGCTTAGTTTCATTGTTACAGCATACTATGCAAAAGAAATCATAGACGCATACCACTATCTCTTGAAGGATGAGCAGAACCAACTTTAAGGATACTATATAAATAGATATAATAGAAGGCTTATATGAATGCTTGAGATGATAGGCAAACCACTAAAAGGAAATTTCATTGTTTCAGCACAATTGCTTACTGATCGAACATATGGCTGTTGAAACAACCAACCAAGAACTGGAATTTTCTGCAAGAAAACAGCCACTGTGGGCCAGAAACCACTGCAAAAGATAATTACATAATTAGCCTTGAAAGTATTAAAAATACTTAATAAAATAGAGTTGTTGTAATAAAACATAGTTATTGTTTGATTTCAACTGAACCTGAAGAGTACAATGAACCCATAAGACTCCCCAATCATGCCCAGAATAGGCCAACCCATGATAAGAATCAAGAATCCAATACCGAATGAAATTGTTCCCTACACAATCAGAAAATGAGAAGTAAAAGATGAAGTGGAGAATTTAACATGAAGGGCACATCGGATGCTAATGGTTGTAATGGTAAATGTATAACTAGTTTACCTTGAAATTACTAGGTTTCATGAAGAATTGCATGGTGGATTTCAGTCCAATGGTGACAGATACTCCAGAAATAAAGAGGATCTGATTTGAGTCACAATGAAGGGTGTTATAGAAGTTCTCATTAAGCAAAATAGCACAAGCAAAAATATAAAAAACTAAAGCATGAAGCTTGTCATAACATGAAGCTTACATTTCCCATTGCAAGCAATCCCTTGTCGAAGAAGAATATAACGCCAAGGAATGAGAAAAATATACCAAAGCCCGTTAATCCCAATCCAATCTCTGTTTCATGTTAAAAACAAAGGCAATTAAGTAACCACACGCGCTCTATGTTTAATAACTCAAGGATTATAAAATAGATGGCAGCATTAAGTGCAAATAAATTTGGACTTGCAGCAACAAATACATTAACTCTCGAAAATATGATAAGGCAAGGACTCTAGATCAGTGTTTCACAAACTATGTAATTTGAACCCTTTAGTCAACCATTAACAAAACCAAGAAATAGGCAAGGTAGAGAAAAAGAAGAAACCAAGCAAATTTGCATAGCCTTAACATAAATCAGAATTATTCCAACAAGATAACTCTTCCCTAAATAAATGAATTGAACAAGTTATTCATTTATGGAACAATAGGAAACTCTGAATGAATCTATCCTTAGATGTGAGCACTTAGGGTAGAAGACCAAATCAAAAGATGCCATTATTTCCAGTAAAAACAAGAAAAATCAGATTCTACTTACTCTTGCGATCATTCATCTCAAAGGAAACCATTTTGTACCAACAATTCAGATGTTCAAGTGCCTTGCCTTCACTGAAACACATGAAAAAAGAAATAAAGTCAGTTAATAAATCAATGTGAATAGAACATGCTATCAGATAATTTTGACTCAAAAAGATCATACTGAAATATCATAACCGGGGATAAAAATCCTAGGAGATATGAAAAATCCATTCATCTCGCACTGGCTAAAATATATTCGGAAGTTTTCAAATCTTCAATAGATTTCGTAAGCAAAAATGCACATTTTCAAAGAAAAGCACAAGAAGAAAAATAAGTAAGCATTTTTAAAAAGAGCAGCTTAGAAACTTAGTGAGATAGCAGTTAAGGTGCAAGAGAAGGATAATTCTAATCATCAATGAAGTAGAAGAGATGCACCGATGCACGTAAAGTATAAATGCCTTATGCCAACCCAATGTTTAGTTCAAGATTAAAGAATTTTTAGAAAATATAGAGTAAACTGCCACGTTGCTACTTGGAAGATAGGGTTGACATCAATTTAGTCCCTGAAAATAGTTGACAACTTGACATCAATTTTCCATGTCAATATCTTCTTCCTCTCCCAAATCAATTTCTCTCTATGCCTCCTTGAACCAGAGCTTCTAGAATTTCTCTAATGGCTAGGATTTCTCTAATTGCAGACACCCAGCAAATACCCATGAAGAAGCCAGAATAACACCCATTCTCCAATCAGCATTTTGTAAACGTACAGACACATACTCTGACATCTTTTTTCATCCTTAGCTATCTGAAGAACTAATACAGCAGGCATACTAGATACACACACACAGAGATGGGTGCAAAGAAAGAAACAAGTTTATTCTTTTCAAGTTTCTAAAGTAGGGTGACTAAAATGTGACCTAGCAAATTCCCCCAAAGAGACTGTCAAGCAGTCCTTCATAACCACAGAAAAACATAATACCAGGAACCTAAACAACATCGCATAACCACCCCAATACAAATCAACAATAACAAAAATACACGGCCTGTATAAAAGCAAAAAATCTACACCAACTACAACTCAGTCCATTGTCCTTCACCCCTGAACTTAACCCAGGATTCTTTTAAGAGTGAATCACCAAATTTGTCCCCAACACTACAAGGGTGCATAAAATTAGTCCCCAACACCAACCATGACAACATATCTATGACTGCCCCTCATATTCACACACTCCACCAAGAAAAGAAATCAACATCATCAAAACAGTAGCCATGTTGCACAACTCTCCTTGTTACCCACCATAAACATTTTTCCCTCCATGCATGTCGAAAGTCACTTCACTATTGACCCTTCTTTCACCGCAAACAAACAGCCACTCTGAGACACTCTGCATGTGGCAAAACTCAGTTGAAGTCCCTCGCCAACTTTGCGTGAACAAATCACCACCAAATGAAACTACCAGCCAATACCACCTTTGCTTCTGCTACCCCATCTTCATGCAACAGAATTCATGAAAGAACCAGTATGATGTCACTTTGTAGTTTGTGTTTCAATGACTAAATTGATGCCAATTATCTTTAAGATTCGAAACTCATATTAAGGTTTAACCCTTTTCAGGGACCAAGATAATAGTTTATATAAATATACAATAGTAGAACTTCCCCACCATGCATGTTAACAGAAAAATAGCAAAACACTCCTAGTCTTAATCCTTACCTATATAAGTGGTCAATATGAATTAGTAAAATCGAAACGAAGTAGTCATCTTGAATAAACACCACTAGTACTACACTACTCTACAACCAATGAACTTTGTAAGACTAGTTTCAATTTTTTCCATATTGTCGATTCCAATTTAGTGCTACGAACATAAAGTTAGAGTGTTCATTATTTGTATTGAACCTTAACATGTATTTAACCTTGATACAAAATGCAATAGATGGAAAAAAGCTCCGAACAAAGAAGAAGAAGTGAAAAACTTAATCACCAATAAACATAATAGTTCAACCTGAAAGCAAATTAACTACAATCATAACCTTGCAGCTTCAGCAATCCATTGTTCAAAAACTTAGACATTCCCCTTAACAACATCCTAAAGCCACCCTAAAATACATTTCTACTGCAGATTCTACCAGAACTTACAGTTTACACAAACCAGATCTTAGGAACAGTTCCGAATTGCAGAATAGCAAATACAATATATACTCCAAAAGTGTCATACGCATCAAATGAGTGGAGAAAAATAATTTCACAGAAAAATGTTCATGCCACAAATGCGAATTCATCCAAAATTGATGGTGAAATTAATCCGAAGAATTCACGCAACGATGATTGAAACGATTTTTGGATCTCTCATCATGCTGCAGTATCGGTAACGGAAGGGGAGGGATCCAGCAAAATTTAAGAATCAGCGAGAAAGCTTGTGCACGATGTGTGTGAGAGAAAGGAAGAAGAGCGAGATTACCGGTTTGCGAGGAGCGTGGATTCGCCGGAGCACGGTGGCGATCGCAGGCGGAAGAGGTGGCGGTGGTGGAAGACTGGAAGTTGAGGATTGAGTTCGTCGGAGACGGAACGGTTACGTGAGAGGGAAGAAGAGGCGCGTGAGCTACAGTGTGATGATTGTCTTGATGTCTTCACTGTTTTTCAGTTTCTTTGCTTCGCTTCGTTTTAATTTGTATGTCCTTCTTTTTCTTTTCGCAAAATATAAAATCTATCGATGATGATGTTGTTTGGCCAATAGAATGTGAGGATTCGTTTATCGCTTAAATATTTTGGTTTAATTCTAGTTATTTAATGTTTATTTTTTTTCCCTACAACTGATATGTGATCATGAATGAAAATTCATTCTTTTGACCCTCAATTTAAACATTAAAGGAGATTCTACCCCTATTATTGACTATTTTATGCGAGTTCACAAACATGTATTTTTATACTTTATGGATTAACCAATTTCTAAACGATGACGTAGATTCTCCATAGACTCACTTCTCGTGAATTTAAATTTACTCCGAATCTTTTGTCTCGAATTTCAGTTTTGTGAAACTCACTTCGATCTTGAATCCCAATAGGGATTTGAATATGCACATCTTTCTTAAATAATTATGAACGATATTTAACACAACTTGTAAATAGTTAAGATTCTTAAACATTTAGTTCATGGTGAAATAATCGGTGATTAGAGCATGTTGGCTCTCCATCCATTTATACATTCTATCACATTTTGTTTCTCCAAGTAGCTATTTCAAATGTGTTTTATCTAAATGAAAGTGGAGAGGGTGGATTAAATAAACGTGTTCTCGCATTTTTTCAATGCTTAAGCAAACACACTAGTCATTGTTAATGACAACTTTTCTTGGTTTTTGTTTTTCAAAAAAAAAAAAAAAACTATACTGAACAATTTTTCACTACTCAATTGTTACTGTTACTAAAAAAGTTCACATGTGTTTGGCATCCACATTTTCTTCATCAGCAAGCATACGCATATGATGGTCTTCTTAAACTCTGAATTCAATGATAATATCTCAGACCTGGAAAATCATATAACAATACTTACAATTTTAAATAAACAACCCAAAATGAAAATATTTATTAAAACATATAATATCATTGCAAATAAAAATAAAAATTATGTACCTTCAAATATAAAAATGGATTATGGATTAATAATCAAATGGATGAGCCCATGAGCAAATGTAGCCGTGAACATTTTTAATATGTTAATAAGTGCAATATTCTACGTCACGACTCACAATTATGAATATAGATGGTATGTAAAGTCACATTTAGCGGATAATCCAAGTCGTAAAAAAAATGGGAGCGGCGTTCCACGATCGACTCGTTTGTATTTTTTTTTTTTGCTTAGGCCTCGATTCAACAAAAAAAATGTATGTAGTACACTCTCATTTAAATATAAAATTTATTTTATTCTATTCAAATAAAAAAATTAAACTTATATTTTTATTTATCATTTTCCTAAATGTAAATTCACTTTTCTAAACTTAATTATATCAAACTTACTTTAATCTAAAACAACTTACTTCTATTAAACTTAATTTTAACCCAACTCGAAACACTTGTAATGTAAATCTGTTTTGCATAGATATTTATCATTATCTTCTTCTTTGAATCTGTATTTAATCATATATCTATCTTCTTCTTTGAATATGTATACTACTATTTAGTTATAATCATTTTTTTTGTTACACTTGGAATAAATGTCATAATCATACTATAATTAAATTAAACGCAAATATAAAAAAATAGAAAAAGAGAAGTGCTAAAGGGGGTCAATTTCAAAGTATAGGAAACAACAGGTTTCGTCTAAACGCCGTCGTTGGCTTCGCCGCCTGTTAGAACAAGAGAAAGAGAAAGAGAGAGAGAAAGACGTTGAATTTCTAATCTCATCATCCTTTTTGGACCCCAAACACAAACAATCAATCAATCCACCTTCTCTCAACGAAACCAAACCCTAGCGAAGACCCTTCTTCATTCTCCCCTCAATTTCAATTCCATGCCTTGATCCTTCTCCTCCTCCTCGATCCCATTCCACAGGTCAGTGGTTTTTCCCTTCCAATTTTTCGCTCCGCTTCCTTTTTTCTTCATCTGTTTTCTGCAAAATTTTCGACCTGTTTGCTTGAAATGAGTTCCATCGTTGTTTGAATTTTCAGATCTGGTCTTAATTTTTAGGATAGGTGTCTTTATTTGTGTATTTTCTCGCTTATGTACGCATTTTTTGTTATTCAATTGAGTTTTGGAATTAGAATGATGTTTTGGCTTTCGAATTTTTGTTTGATATTGTTATTTTTCAATTAAATTGTGCTCTAGTTCCTTTCTGATAATCGATGTTGTTATTTATTTGATTTGATTTTTGTTTTCGTTTATATGCGCTTTTCGATTATCTAATGGAGCTGTGCTAATTCATGTGAGGGGTGCTTGAAGCTACAAACTATGTTTTGAATATTTGTTGTATGTAATATCATATGTTGTTAAGTTAGTTATGATTCCGATTGAGGTTTAGTTACAGTTGTATCTTTTTACAAGGGCTTGGTTTGTTGATGTTCAGTTTCTGATACCTCAGTTACAATTTGGCCTCGCGCGTTTGACTATAGCCTTGAAATTTGACCTGAGTTTCTAATACTAAGTTACAAACTTACAATTCAGTATTCTTATGTTTTAATTTGTTTAAGAGCTGTATGCTGTATATTTCGTGTTTAATATGGCCTGGTTTGTTTATGTTTACCCGGAGTTTTTTTATTCAAGTCAATCTTCACATTTCAAGTTGAATTAGTCTGTGTTTTTTTTTTCCATTTTACTTTCAAAGCGAATGGATATTTAGTATCTTAGGAGACCAGTGTAGTGTGTAATCGTTTATGCTTTTTGTGTGACACTGACAACTGTATTTTTTTTTAATCTCAAATGTCATTTATGCCAACAATCTTCATGAATTGCTGAACTGAGCAATTTCAATGTTTTTTGTTTGCAGGATTTATTTTTCATGAAATGATTGATGGATGATGATAATACAGACGGATAAAATGGCTGCTCCTTCGTCACGGGAGCGTGCACAGCGCCTCTATGATAAGGTATTGCTTTTCTCTCATTTGCTCATATCCTGAGCTAGATACCTGATAAGATAATGAACTGACAATGATTTATGGGTGTAAATCTCTTATAATTTTCCCAGCAAAATCTATTAGGAATCTGGTCAATGTTACTATCTGACTAAAACACACCGTTTTGGTATTATGGGTCTATCAGATTTTTCCTATTTGTTGGTCCATATAGAGTAATGAGTTTTAGTGAGCTTTCCTTTTTCTTCTAATGGGCTGATGATTCTACATCGCCTTGTGGAGTTTTCTCTATTTACTATGACTTCGTTTTAGAATCAGTGGTAGGGCTTGTTATCAGCACACACTGGTGTACTCCAATATTTGTTGGCCAGAACTATGAATGTATTTTATGTTCAGGGTCTCTTGTTTAGATGACTTGAGCATCTGGTGCAACAACATATCATTTGGTGATTTACTGTATGGATAACTGGTTGCAATAATAATGTATAATGCTAATCCTTCTCTGAGAGTATTTTAGACTTTAGTATACTGTGAATTTTAAATTCTATGAATTAAGTTTAAATGAGATACAAACTGTTTAAATATCTTATTCACAAAAACTTTGACTAGATCAAAGTACCCTTATATAAAAGGCTGGTATAGAATATAGATTGCCATTATCTAAGGAAGTGACAATACATTTGCACTGATCAGTGAATCAAATCGCTAATGTAGATTTTTTTTCCAAGACTTAAGTTCTAGTTCTACAACATCGAATGAAAAAGACATTTATTAAGAATTCTTAATGATCTTGGATTTTCTCTTGCATAATACATAAAAAATGATTGAACATTTCAATGAAATCAAACATGCTATTGCTTTCTGTGTTTTTCTTCTTGTTTATTAATTGATTGGCATTTTGTTTGATGAGATGAATGCTAGAAGTCTGGTTTGTAACATTTCAATTATTTGTTACCTAGAACCTCGAATTGGAGAATAAGCGCCGGAGGTCAGCTCAGGCACGGGTCCCATCAGATCCGAATGCATGGCAACAGATGCGTGAGAACTATGAAGCAATAATTCTTGAGGATCATGCTTTCTGTGATCAGCACAATATTGAATATGCTCTCTGGCAGTTGCATTATAAGAGGATTGAGGAGTTTAGGGCATATTTCAGTGCTGCTCTTTCTTCTACCAGCTCAAACTCATCTCAGGGAGGGAAAGGCCCTGCACGTCCTGATCGGATAACTAAAATAAGGCTGCAATTCAAGACTTTTCTTTCAGAGGCAACTGGATTTTACCATGACCTTATTATGAAAATTAGAGCAAAGTATGGGCTTCCCCTTGGTTACTTTGAGGATTCAGAGAATCGGATTGTGATGGAGAAAGATGGAAAAAAATATGCTGACATGAAGAAAGGTTTATTATCTTGTCACCGCTGTTTAATATACTTAGGTGATCTTGCTCGTTACAAAGGAATGTATGGTGAAGGTGACTCATTAAACCGGGAGTTCACAGCAGCTTCTAGTTACTACTTTCAAGCTGCATCTCTTTGGCCTTCAAGTGGGAATCCACATCATCAGGTCTTTAGATTCTTGCATCTATTATATTTTTTGCCATTGCTTAATATTGTTGGCTTGTGGTTCATAGTTACTATTTTCCATTGTAACGAGTTTGTTCTTTGCAGCTTGCTTTATTGGCTTCATATTCCGGGGATGAGCTGGTGGCTATTTATCGGTATTTTCGTAGTCTGGCCGTGGATAGTCCATTTACAACTGCAAGAGAGAACTTGATAGTTGCATTTGAGAAGGTAATGAATGTGAGCATGAGTTTGCTCTTGTGATATCGTGCTTTTTCACCCAGATTGTGTCAGATCGTTATTGTTTGAGTAGTATGTGTTATTCTCTGTTTTTTGGTGTTTTATGAAGCTTAATTGTTGTTCATATTTTGATTGCTGCCTGCCCACTGAAGTTTTATTATGAGGGTGAGAGTTAGTTGATTTTAATGTTAATGTTTGATGCTGAAATGAGGTGCATTAATAAGTGGAAGTTGATACATTTCAGATTGGGTTGCAAGTCTTTAAAACATTATTTATATGTTGTGTAGATGTCCGGGATGGATTTTATGCGAGTATTTTATGTTCATAATTATATATGGTGTCATAAAAAATGCTGCGAAGAACCATCCTTTGAAAGGTAGTCTGTTGATCACTTGATATGTACCATGGATCACGTTGGGGCTTAAAAAATGTCCTTTAATATGGTTTATATGTTCATTTGTGTTTGCCACCCACTTGTTTTCATGCATTTGTCTAATTTATTGTATATGACTGATCTTTTGTCATTATATTAGAAGTATGCTGACTACTAGTTACTTTAATAATTCCATTATAGAATCGTCAAAGTTTCGCTCAGCTTCCTGGAGATGCTAAATCTCTTGCAGTCAAAGAACCTTCTGGGCGACTAGCTGGCAAAGGAAGAGGAAAAGTGGAAGCAAAACTTGCAACAAGGGGTACTGGTGTTGATACCAGTCCTAGAGCAGATGGAGCATCCAGTATACAAGAGACTTACAAATTCTTCTGTACTCGGTTTGTCCGGCTAAATGGAATATTGTTTACACGAACAAGGTGTATATTCTTGACATTTTCACTATGTCTTTACATGCATGATACTAATGATTAACATGTTCTAACTTCCCCCCTTTGTTTTCTCATATACCTTGTCGATAGCCTCGAGACCTTCACTGAAGTTCTTGCTCTTGTTAGCACTGGTCTGCGGGAACTTCTGTCTTCAGGGCAAGATGAGGAGCTGAATTTTGGCTCTGATATTTCTGAGAATAGACTTGCCATTGTCAGAATTGTCTGCATTCTTGTATTTACAGTTTATAATGCGAATAAGGAATCTGAAGGTCAAACTTATGCAGAAATTGTTCAGCGTGCTGTTCTGCTTCAGAATGCATTTACTGCAGCTTTTGAATTGATGGGTTACATAATAGAGAGATGTGCAGAGCTGAGTGATCCTTCTTCTAGTTATCTCTTACCTGGCATTCTGGTTTTTGTTGAGTGGTTGGCTTGTTATCCAGATCTTGCTAAAGGCAATGATTTGGATGAGAATCAGGAAAGTTTGAGATCAAAATTTTGGAATCATTGTATATCCTTCTTGAATAAATTGCTTTCAGTTGGGCCTGTGTCTGTTTTTGATGATGAAGAGGATACTTGCTTTAATAACATGAGCAGATATGAGGAAGGGGAAACTGAAAACCGACTTGCTTTGTCGGAGGACTTTGAGTTAAGGGGATTTATTCCGCTTCTCCCTGCACAAACCATCTTGGATTTTTCAAGGAAGCATTCCCTTGGAAGTGATGGTGATAAGGAAAGAAAAGCCCGGGTCAAAAGAATTTTAGCTGCAGGGAAGGCTTTAGCAAGTGTTGTTCTGGTTGATAAAACAATGATATATTTTGATTCAAAGACAAAGAAATTTCTCATTGGTGTTCAGCCTCAATCCTCAGATGATTTTGTTCAAGCCGCCTATTCCGTCATTCAGACCGCAGAAGAATCACAAGAAAAACCAGCAGCAGATAAATCAAAGGTGGAAGTTGTTCAGTCAAACCAACATCAGTATATGGAAGGAGATGAGGATGATGAAGTTATTGTTTTCAGGCCTATGGTGTCTGAGATGCGAGCTGATGTGGCTGTCTCATCATGGACA
This sequence comes from Lotus japonicus, assembly GCF_012489685.1. Taxonomy (NCBI): domain Eukaryota; kingdom Viridiplantae; phylum Streptophyta; class Magnoliopsida; order Fabales; family Fabaceae; genus Lotus; species Lotus japonicus. The sequence goes on from NC_080046.1 coordinate 47,131,733, forward strand.
CCCCATGAGGGTATGGAGCCTGTTCTAAAAGCTTCAGGAGGAGATTTAAAATTTCATGTTAACTCTACTTCTAATCCACTCAACAATCTACATCATCAAACAATGCCGATTTCTGTTAGTGGTATGATTCCTCAACACCTGCAATCAGTTCAGCCGCATACATCAAGGTGGCTGGATGAGGAAATTTCTCTCGCTAACAATTTAAAAGGTCTTGGGTTATTTGAGAATGGGCATGTGATGAAACCTAGCTTACAAGAGGCTATAGGCATCTCAAATCATGTCGGACTTCCTATTCCTATCCAACAATCTATTGGTGTGGATACTAATGTGTTTCATGGTCTCTCCAAAGCTTCAGAATCTGTGGTACCATCCAAAATTGACGCTATTGCATCTTCAGGAGTAGTTTCTGATGCTTTTGCAGTGAAGACATCAGCCATGCAACCTGGTATGAGAAAAGCCCCTGCCCCAGTCAGTCGACCTGCTAGGCACCTTGGACCTCCTCCTGGTTTCAATCATGTTCCTTCTAAACAAAGTATTGAATTCACTACTTCAGATTCAATGAGTGGGAATCCAATTCTCGATGACTACAGTTGGTTGGATGGGTATCAATTGCAGTCATCAACCAAAGGCTTAAGCTCGAATGGTTCTCTTGCTTATTCTCAGTCAAATTCTTACCAACTCAGTAACAATGGCTTGAACGGGAATATCAGCTTTCCATTTCCTGGAAAACAAGTTCCATCTGTACCTCTTCAGGTGGAGCAACAGAATGTTTGGCAAGATTATCAACCTTATGAGCTTTTAAATTCACACCATGATCAACAGCTTCAGCCACAACAGCTCACAACTGGAACTCAACAGTTTTCTCCTCTGCCTGAGCAATTTCAAGGACAGTCAATCTGGACAGGTCGTTACTTCGTGTGATGTCGGTATGAGAGTATAGATGGTATGCTTCTGACATGGATTTATTGCTATTTGTTTATATATGCCTTTGGTTCTGTTTAAATTTTGGATAGCTAACATAATTATGTATCTGAGGTCCTTGAAGGCTTATTGGGAATGTGCTGCATCCTTTTGCTACTCGCTCAAACTCCAACTTTGCTGCCTTGTCACTGGATGTTATTGGAGTTTCTTTTGGCCTTGACTTGTTGCAGGCACTTGCTACTAAAAAAGGTTGGTCCCAATTACTCTTCAATTTATTGACATTATATATTGAATCCTGGGACAATCTTGTGTGTCACACCTATTCTCTTGAACTAAATTTTCATCGTGGTGTTCATATATATTGGTCCGTAGCCCTGGCCTCTATTACTAACTTCCAAACATGGTTGGGAATTCTAGATAATCATGGTTGCTGCTATAGAAGTGTTTCAAAGAATATTTCTGGTGTGTGTTATTCACTCAACAGAGCAACATTTATACACATGAAACCCTATTCTATTAAAGGAATGATATAATTCCTTTCTTAAATTAAGGAAATAATATCTGTACACCTAATTTACAGCTAACATAGAATTTGACCCACTAATTTAGCTAACAGAATATTTGACTTATCTTAACACCCCCACTCAAGTTGGTGCATGGATATCACACATTCCCAACTTGAATAAAGACTCATTGAACACCTTGCTTGCCACTCCTTTAGTGAGAACATCAGCTAACTGTAATTCAGATCTTACAAATGGAAATGAAATTATTCCAACTTCAAGCTTCTCTTTGATGAAATGTCTGTCAATCTCTACATGTTTTGTTCTATCATGTTGGACAGGATTATGAGCAATTGTTATTGCAGATGTATTGTCACAGTACAAATTCATAGCTTCATTCGGTTTAAAGCCCAAATCTGACAGAACATTTCGTACCCACAGAAGTTCGCACACCCCAAGTGCCATGCCTCTAAACTCTGCTTCAGCACTAGATCTTGCTACTACCGGCTGTTTTTTACTCCTCCAAGTTACAAGATTCCCCCCTACAAACATAAAATATCCAGAGGTAGACCTTCTATTATTTTTGGAACCTGCCCAATCAGCATCAGTGTACCCTTCAACCTTTAAATTTCCATGATTTGAGAACAGAATTCCTTTTCCGGGAGTGGACTTCAAATATCTCAAAATCCTCTCAACCACATCCATGTGAGGCTTGCGTGGATCATGCATAAATTGACTCACGACATTCACTTCATAGGTAATATCTGGACGTGTATGAGACAAGTAAATTAGTTTTCCCACCAGCCTCTGGTACCTCCCTTTGTCTGTAGTTTCTGAATCTGTGCATTGAAAGAGCACATGATTTTGTTCTATTGGTGTATCAACTGGTTTACACCCTAGCAACCCAGTTTCAGATAATAAGTCAAGAGTATACTTTCTTTGGCATAGAAAAATACCATGTTTTGACCTAGCCACTTCAATACCCAAGAAATATTTGAGGTTTCCAAGTTGTTTCATCTCAAATTCAGATGCAAGGTACTGTTGCAAACTAGAAATCTCATCCTGGTCATTTCCAGTAACTATCATATCATCTACATAGATAATCAAGGCTGTAATTTTACCTTTTCGTTTCTTCAAAAACAAGGTGTGTTCAGAGTTACTTGCTCTATAGCCGAAAATCTTCATAGACTTAGTGAACCTTCCAAACCATGCTCTTGGTGATTGTTTCAATCCATATAGAGCCTTCTTTAATTTGCAAACCTTCATTCCATTTGAATCTATCATGCCTGGTGGGGAATCCATATAAATTTCTTCTGAAATTTCTCCATGTAGGAAGGCGTTTTTCACATCAAATTGTAAAAGAGGCCAATCTTGATTTGCTGCTAGTGACAAAAGTATTCTCACAGTGTTGAGTTTGGCTACCGGCGCAAACGTCTCTTGATAATCTACACCATAAGACTGAGTGTAACCTTTAGCCACTAGTCGTGCTTTATACCTCTCAATAGTTCCATCAGCTTTGTGTTTGATTGTGAAAACCCATCTGCAACCCACTGTTTTCTTCCCTCTTGGTAAAGGCACAAGATCCCAAGTGTTGTTTTTTTCTAAAGCTGCCATCTCCTCAACCATTGCTTCGGTCCATCTAGGATCTGCTAAAGCTTCCTGTACATTACTAGGAATAGAAATTGAGGATAATTGAGATACAAATGATGCATATGACTGAGATAACTTGTGAGATGACACATATGACTGAGATAACTTGTGAGATGACACATATTTACCAATGGGATATTTAACTTTGGCTTGGAGGTCAGGTACATATTGGATTGGAGGTTGACCACGGTTAGAACGGGGTGGAAGATTATATTGGACAACAGTAGACTCAGTGTTTGGCATGTTTATGGTCTCATGCAAACAAGGTTCAATTTCATGATCAGTTTCATGCAAACGAGAATCAATTTCAGAGTTGAAAACACGATCCACTTCATCTATAATTGTAGTATCCGAAATGGGATCGAGAGATACCTCTAAAGAATCATGTTGAACCTGTGGAGAAGATTGAGCTAATTGGTTATGATCAGAAGGCGATGTATCATCTAAAGGAGAATTTCCCATATCTAGGATTGGCTTACTTCCTGCAGAGTGATTTTCACAAGATAATTTATCTTCACAATATAATTGTGTATCAATATCAAACATACTAACATCCTGATTTTGCACTTCACTAACATTCCCCCCTTGAAGTGTAGAATCAACATAAAAAAATTTATCTTCATGAAATGTCACATCCATAGAAATATAAAATTTCTTTGACGTTGGATGGTAAGCACGATAACCTTTTTGAGTTGATCCATACCCAACAAAAACACATTTAATAGCTTGTTCTTCAAGTTTCGTTCGTTGATGTGGGTGTAAATGTACATATATAACACATCCAAAAACATGAGGCAGTAAATGAACTATGGAAGGAAGCACACAATGATCAGACAACACATCTAAAGGTCTTCTAAAGTTCAGCACACTGGAAGGGGTTCGATTAATCAAATAAACAGCAGAGTTCACAGCTTCTCCCCATAAATGAGATGGAACATTACCATCTACTAGTCACTTCTAATATATGTCTATTTTTCCTCTCAGCCACTCCATTTTGTTGGGGAGAATAGGAACATGTAGTTTGATGCAAAATGCCTTTAGAGTTCATAAACTCTATTAATTCAATTTTCAAAAATTCTCCTCCATTGTCTGATCTAATGACCTTTACACATGTGTTAAATTGTGTAACTATCATTTGATGAAAGGAACGAAACACATCACATACTTCGCTTTTATGTTTAAGCAAATAAACCCAAGTTACCCGAGTACAGTCATCAACAAAACTAAAACCATTTTTTTCCATTATTTGTAGACTGCGGGGCGGGGCCCCAAACATCTGTATGAATTAAAGAGAAAGGAAAAACTTTTTGTTATTGCTTAAGGGAAAAACAGCATGATGACTTTTCGCCATTACACAAGTTTCACAAAGAAAATCTGAAATATTGCATTTATGAAATAACGACGGAAATAATTTTTTCAGATAACCAAAAGAGGGATGTCCCAGCCGTCTATGCCATAACCAGATTTCCTTTTTATTTTTATCTTGTATGTTCTCACTTGCAAGATAAGCCCACTCCTTTATGAGTTTTTTGTGAAACATTTTCAAGATAATACAGCCCTTCACTTTCTCTACCACTGCCAATCTTCTCCTTGGTCTGTAGATTCTGAAAAAGACAACGGGTTGGGTAAAACGAAGCAACACAAGAATGAGATTTGGTTAATTTGCTAACAGAGAGAAGATTACAATACAACTTAGGAACAAATAAAACATTCGGTATTGATAAGGAGGGTGAGAGGGATACAGTACCAACACCTTCAATAGGAGATGAAACTCCATTGGCATTGATAACGATAGTTTTAGAACTTTTAGGGGAAAATTTAGTAAATTTATGAGGATCACAAGTCATATGGTCAGTAGCACCTGAATCAATTATCCAATCGCTATCTTTAGTAACAACATAAAGACTAAGAGCAGAGTTAGATATACCTGACTTGGTTACAAAACCAGCAGCAGTAGAAATATGGCTCTTAACATTTTCTGCCTTGTTGTTGGGATTAGTTTTGCCTTTTGGATGCCAATCTGGATAACCATGGATTTTAAAACATGTTTCCTTGACATGATTATCCCCATTGCAGTGGGTACACTTGCGGAATCCGTTCTTAGGATACTTCTTGACAGCAAGGGCGGATCCCTCAGTAGACTCACTACCAAGCATAGCCTCTTGGCGATTTGCCTCTGCACAAACAGTTGCATAAACTGATTGAACATTTGGAAGAGGAGTGGTAGCAAGGATACGGCCACGAACTCCATCCAAATGTGAGTCCAAGCCAGCCAAAAACACATAAACTCGTTGAGAATTAACCATCTTGTTATACTTCTCAACATCTTTAGGGCATTCCATGGTACAATCTTTAATAGCATCATACTCCTGCCATAACCTCTGCAATTTACCAAAGTAGGTAATAACAGATCCTCCATTTTGCTGAGTAGAGATTACCTCACGATACAATTGATATGCTCTTGATGCATCTTGGTTGGCTGAGTACGTCTCCTTCACAGTTTCCCAAATTTCCTTTGCCGTAGCTAAGCGGATGAAGAGAGATCTGGTTTCTTTGGTCATGGAGTCCAGAAGCCAAGACTTGACCAAGCAGTTTTCATCTTCCCATGCTTCATATTCATCAGATTCCTTATTTTTTGGGTGCTGCCTTTGATCCAGAGATGTAACCCCAATGTTTTCTGCCTCTGATCTTATTCTGCGCATTCAACGACCACTCGACATAGTTGGTGCCGTCAAGTCGTTCTGGGGTGAGCGCTTCATGCATATGGGTAGCAGCGGAAGTCCCAGAATTAGATTTATTTTTATCAAGGGAAGCCATCAGAAATTATTCAAAGAAACCAACAAAGCACCGTTCCTATATTGTGGAGGCGGTGTTGGCTCTTGATACCATATAGAAGTGTTTCAAAGAATATTTCTGGTGTGTGTTATTCACTCAACAGAGCAACATTTGTACACATGAAACCCTATTCTATTAAAGGAATGATATAATTCCTTTCTTAAATTAAGGAAATAATATCTGAACACCTAATTTACAGCTAACATAGAATTTGACCCACTAATTTAGCTAACATAATATTTGACTTATCTTAACAGCTGCTTATATCTGAATAAATTCAACTTTTCTTGCACATCATTACAGATTATGCTGAGCTCTTCAGCCCGGACAAACGGAGATAAACAAGCATCTTTACAATTCAAAGTTTCGTAAGAAGTAAATGCCTTGTCTGGTCGGTTGGGGTGGATAGGTGATGATAAATAAAGGATCTTGGAGCATGTATCTCCTGGAATTGGTGGTGTTACAGTGGTTTGTTCACATCTCTAGTGGGAATGTCATAATGATGCACCTCTAAGAATCGTTGTTACAATCGTGCGGTTGCAAGTAATCCATAGTGCTAGCCCCTTTTCTGCCTCAATGCTTCAGACTTACAGTTGGGAAGGTTGGTAGGTAAGAACTGGGTGTCAAGTTGGACAGTTGGGATATGATATGTAGACTTTGTGGTGCTCACTTGAGTGAGTAATGTGTTTAGTTGTTGCGTCTTTGTTAAGATTCTTATAATATGTTGTGATGAGTTATATATGGTTCATTTTTACGTTTATCAAGTCGAGGGGTTGACTCGAACTTCTAAAATAAATGGATAGTGGATACATATCCTCCATCTTGGTCTGTATGATTACAATGATTTATATATCTGTATTTGGATTTAATATCTTTATTGCCTGATGTCTTCGTATTTTTATTTTAATTTCTTTTCAGCAGTAGTTTGGTTGTGGATAATTGCCAATGTTTTCATTTTCTTGGGGTCTTCAATGGTTTAGATGGGTGGTGAATGAAGGGCAATGCAGGCGAGCATAATGTAAACGTTGCCCTTGTTTTGAAGTTTCTAAGGCTTCGTTTGGATTGATGGAGGGGGAGGGAATGGAGCGGAAGGGAGGGGAGGGATGAACAGGTCCACTGTTTGGATTATTTTAAAATAGATGGAAAGGAATGGAATCCAGTGGTACACATTTCATTATATACCACTCTTTACCCTCACTTTTGCTCCCCTCAATTTGGGAGGAATGGGATGGAGCAAAAAACATTAAAATTTTGAAATTACTGGATTACCCTCACCAAACCATCATGCATGAAGTAACTTCTTACCTTGATGTCAAACTGCCCACCCACGGTGCTTGCTAATCTGTTAATTTTTTCTTAATATTGCCGGACTCATCTTCAACAATTTCACTGCTCTAACTTGCCTTTCATCATCAATATACAGAACGTATATGTCAATTAGTGAAGTGATTGTTGGAAAACCATTCCCTATTAATTTGTAGGACTACCTATTCAATGTATGGTACCCAGCAATAATTTGTAGAACGTATATCTTATGAACTTAGAAACAATTGAATGTAATTCGGAATTTCTGTAGAAACAAAAACATAAAAACAAAAACAAAATGAATGAGTAAATAAAAAAATTGGGTAGTAAATTAGCGCTGCAATTCTATTCACTTGTTTCAATTCTATACATTTAGGCTTCGTTCGGAGCATCTCCATGACACCCAATATATTAGTTTAATGTTTACTTTGGAAGTCCTTTAGAACTAACTACCTGGTGAGTTAGTAATATATAAAGTACAATTAATAAGGGTAGTATAGGAATAAAAAAAATATAATTCATTTCGCTCCACCCATTATTCATATAATGGAGTGGTAACTTTGTTCCGCTCCGTCATAAAATACCCAAACAATGGATTGAAATTTTTATTCCATTTTGTTCCGCTCCATTCCGTTCTATTATATTTCATTCCGCTCCGCTCCACTATATTCCATCAATCCAAACATAGTCTAAAAGAAAACGAAAAGAATGGGGTTATTATGTAACCCTTCTGTTTTTGGAATTATTAGATTTCAATGTTTGAGTAGAATAGAAGGTAACGTTTCCCTTCTTTGAGAGTTTTTCCAAACGGGAGGGATAATCATGCAACTTTGATCACTCGCATAATTCACTTTTAGAACCAAGGGAACGATTTATTTTATACATCTAAATAAGGAAATATTTATCATTTAGAATTCATTTTAATTTTAGGCTATGTAAAAACGGATTATTTTGTAGTGTTTTTATTTTATTTGAGGTAAAACTTTATTTTATTTTATTGTTGTTATAAGTTGTTTATTTATTTTAAAAAGTAGTTGAAGTTCTATTTAAAAGTAGTTATTATAGTCAAAAGTTTTAAATGACTTTTGAAAACATTTTTTCCCATGAACAAACTGAAACAAATACGTGGACTCTTACTCTAACTATAGTGTCTTTTTTTTTTTGGTCAAAAAACTAACTATAGTGTCTCATGTCTCATTTTTCTGTGGATATGATATAACTTACCTTTTCTACTACTTTTTTTTTTTTGGTCAAAACCTTTTCTACTACTAACTTGAATACTATAAGCAGAGGCGGAGCCAGGGGTGGCCTATAGGGCCTTGGGCCATGGCCCCCTTCCACTCTCCAATATATCTCTCTATACTACTACTACTACATATATAACTAGTTTAGAGTAATGTTGTGTTTTTAAGTTCAAAAAAAATGTTGTGTTTTCTTATTTCATCCTTCCTATAAATTTTACAAACTAGATGGAAAAAAGTTATGTAAGCAGATTTGTTTGAGGATTTAAAGAGGATAAAGCATTACATGTTTTTTTTCATACTATGTTGCGAAGTGTTATCTTTGTAACGGTTATGATTTCATCATTTTTTTCTTGGTTTTTAAAGCAAAATTTATATTGGTATAGTGATGAGGAAAAATATATGATATACACCCTTCTAAAAGGGGGAAAAACAGCAAAATCAGAAAGCAATCCCACACAAGATAACAACTAGTTCATAGAATCAAGAAAAAAAAAACTTAAAGCCTATGCGTGACCACATAGAGAACACCCAAAGCCCCCAAAGACCCCAAATCCAAATAACACCCAAAGCCACCCTTTGCCAAAACTAAGTGTTAGAAATCACATGGATTTCTTCAATGGGATCCCAAACATAGCAAAAGGGAGAATAGGAAAATTGATTCCAATATTCATTCATTATTAAAATTGATTATGGAAAAATACAATGAGCTTGCTATATATAGCATAATTGCCTAACTAACTATTAACTATCTACAATGTGGTCCTCATACTATCCCTACTCACTAAATGTGATTCTTGTATTTTAATATCCTCCCGCAAGCTGGAAGTAGTATTTGGTAGTACATCCAGCTTGAAAATAGAACTAAACAAAAAATGTAATGATGAAAATCAAATTCAGTATATAAGCAGTAGCAATCTTCATAGTCCGCAGCTATCAAGTCTCAATCCATATCATGTACTCATAAACTGACAGCCTTCTCTTATCCTCTAAACAGAACTCATTCAGCATAACAAACATAATGCTTGATCCATCTTGAACCTTGGTTCCAAAGAGGAAAAATTGATTATGGGAAGTTACCATCACTGGTTCACTCTCATCATTAAGAAACTCTGCAGTATTAATACACTGCTGCAGTAGTTGTTGAACTATTTGCTTTATTGCTTCCAAGTACTGATCATGCAAATACTCAAGTAAGCACTTGATGAACAATGTGGCAGCAGCAACAAAAACAAGTGGAATTGAGTTGCCAAACCATAAGAAAACATGAGCAATCACTGCATCAAAAGGCCCTGCCCCAGAAGATCTCTGCCTCCAGATAAGAGCATTTAGCACAAAGAATACTTCAGATGAAATAGCAAGAAATATGGATGTTGTCTTGAGAGTGATTTCCTTCCATTTTATTCTCTTGAACATCTTATAAAGACATAATGAAAAATATCCAGCACAGAATACAGATATCACCAATTCAATCTCCTTCTCAGCAGTGTTAGCAATGGAGTAAAATGAATCAGTTCTGAAATAAGGAGACATAGGCACTTCTAATGAAAACTTGACATCTTCAACACATAAAAACTTATCTCCTACATTCACAATCAACAATCTCAAGAGCCCAAGTTCTTCTCTGCAACTGTTACAACAGACAAGCACCAATACATCCTGATATATGCTCAAATTTGAAGCACAACCTATTTGTTTATCAAATGACTCAAGCTGAACTTGCTCCAAACTGCTTAATGAGCATCTATCAATCATTGGTGCATTTACACAAACACCTTGTGTGCAGCTCCTGAATCCACCAGGATCAAGTAAAATTGACTTAGAAGAATCTCCTATCATTGTGTCATTTTCACAAACAGCTTGTGGACAACACCAAAAACCATCAATCTCAAGCAACAAGTTCGAACCATTCATCCAATTAAAGGAGAAATCCCATAATCCCAGCCAAGACAATTGAAATTCTTTGATTGAAAGAAGGATTTGAGTTACCTTTGTGACACAACTTTCTCCAAAAGACTGATCGATGATGTGAGGAACATCAATTTGTTGAGTAACAGAATTCTTCATGAGACATGGAGAATAGGAAGATGAATCTGCTCCAAGATTAATCACAGCCTCACTAAAATTTCCAAAAGCATAAGCATTGGTGGCTGGTTTCCATGCCAGAAATTGAATATTCTGATCAGCAAAGAACGAAAGACGCGAAATAAGGGAAGATGCTACACCAAGATCAGTGGTCGACATTGAATCAGAAGCAATGGCTTCTTCCACGAGAGAAATTGATGAAGCGGAAGCTTCAAGAATTTTCTCAGGCACAGTTTCAACCATGGTTGAATCAGAGAAGGACGAAGAACCAGAATTGGAAGTTGTAGTAGCATCGCGAGTGGACGATGAATCCAGCAATGAAGAAGAAACGAAGAAACCCTTGCTGATAGTGCCAAAAACGAACGGCTCAATCGCCGGTTTCCACGCCGGAATCTTGATTTCTCGATCGGCGAAGAAAGAAACAGGAAAATGATCAAGAATCTTCTCAGAAATCGTTTCATCTATGGTAGAATCAAAGCACGCAGAGGAAAGAGGAACTGGAGCATGCAAGACAAAATCCTCATCTTCAACCTTCACGAATGATTCTTGCACCATGAGAGAATCAGAAGCCATGACCATCGAATCAGAGAACGATGAAGGAGAAGATGAAACTACAACAATGTCTCCAAAATCAGTGACCAAATCAGAGAAATTGAAGGAAGATAATCTCGCAGTGGTTCTCGCAGTGGTGCTGCGACGGCAGCGCTTGAAGCCACGTCGAGCAGGTCGGAGGAAGCGCTCGTAACTCGACGACGGCAGTGGCGGCGGAAGAGGCGGTGAGCTCCATTGGAGCTCTGATACCATGTTAGAAATCACATGGATTTCTTCAATGGGATCCCAAACATAGCAAAAGGGAGAATAGGAAAATTGATTCCAATATTCATTCATTATTAAAATTGATTATGGAAAAATACAATGAGCTTGCTATATATAGCATAATTGCCTAACTAACTATTAACTATCTACAATGTGGTCCTCATACTATCCCTACTCACTAAATGTGATTCTTGTATTTTAATACTAAGGATCCTTATACATTGTAATCTGAGCTGCAATTTCAGAGTGGAGAGTATTGTATGTGTAATCGTACTCCATGTCTAGGTGTTTCCCCATTAACATTCTATAAATCTTTTTACTCGACTATATGCAAGTTTGTATTCTTCATAGTTATATACTTTTTAATGCTTATAAAAAGTTATTAGTTGCATATTAAATATATTGTGTAAAATATGTATGTGAGAATTTAAAATTTATTCTAAATTATATGTTCTTAAGTCTTGCCCCCCCCCCCCTCCCCTCTCAAACTATAGTGGCATGACTCCAAGTAAGTCCTATAATATTGGTTAAATGGTAAATTCTGTGGTACCCATAATTTTCTATGGGTATGGTACCCGTATTAAGTAATTTAATATATTATTATCATGTTATTCAAGGTAAATACTGCATTTTTAGATTTTATTTTACTTATCAGTTAACTTTATCTTATGAAATTCATATTTTAATGAAAAATGAATGAGTGGTGGAAACGAATGATGGTGATGAAGATGCGCGTAAAATGACCATAGTAGATTGATGAATAAAGCTCAGAAAACATAATTCGCAAATCTCACGTTCCTAAGAATGCAACGCTGCATTAATACGATAGAATAAAATCAAACTTTGAATCGGTATATTGAGTCTTTATTATCGAACGAACTCATTTTGGGTACCACGCCTTAATCTAGTTTAAGGTACCACAACAAGCACCTTTAAAAAATTGTAAATTGATTTGGGTTATACGCGTAGTTAGCACATCATTTACAAGTAGACAAACTCATGACATTCTGAACTTAGTTTCAATAGGCGAACAACCCAACTCTTGGGCCTTGATTACTACAACCTAAGTGGCGAAGAGCCGACATCAAGGTGCAAACCTTCCCGTTCATGTGAGATTTTAGGGAAGATCAGTTTGTTAGAACTTTCGTATGTCATCTATTACTTGTGTGGACAAGACCATACATGAGATAACATATAATAACATTTTATATAACTTATATAAAATTATTTACAAATTTGATATATATATTATCATTTTATTATATTTTATTATATATAGCAGATATAGTAATAGGGGCATATTAAGTGAGAGGAGCAGTTTAATATGAGAGATGAGAGCCATCAATAAGAACCGTTGGATCATTATTAACGGTTCAGATTACACTGTTCAAAAATCTTCAAATGTCTCTCTTTCCACATACCCACGCGCACACGTCTTTACTCTTTTATCTTCCTCGTTTGTCTGCGTATCTCTCTCTCTCGCACAGTTCGTATTTGGGTTTTTTAATTTTATTTTAAGGAGGAGTTGTATTCACTGTCACCGCCTTCATATAGCATACTTTAATTTCTTTGCAATTCTAATTTTCTTCACTGTAATCCACAATTTCACATGGCACATACATAGAAATCAAGGAAGATTCTATGTTAATTTGAGACTGGATGGAAATTGAAACGGTACAGATTGGGGATTTGGGGGTATGACTTTCACAACCTTAACCAGAATGATGATGCAAAAGAGGAAGAACATGGTTACATGGAGAAAGATTAGTGGGTGAATGGATTCATGATTCATCAATGGCGAAGCTGCGGCGAGAAAAGAAAGGGAACGGGAGAAAAAGAAGATGCGCGTGGGTTAGGAAATTAGAATAAGTGGAGTATAGTAAATTGAATTAAATCTTAACCATCAGTTATAATCCAACTGTTTACTCTCATCTCTCACGTTAAACCACTCATCTCACTTGATACGCTCTTTATAGTTATATATATATATTATAACTAGTTAGTAGCCCGTGCAATGCACGGGTTGCCCGCTTGTATTATTTTTAAAAAATTAATGCTTTGGATTATTTTTAGTATGATTTAATTGTTATTGTTTAGATATTTCACTGAGAAATCTAAATTTTTCAATAGCTGATATACAATATAATAATATTTTCATATTTTACTGATATATATATATATATATATTTGCACTATTTTTGCTAATAGTTCTTTTTGTAATTTTAATAGCATATATGACTAATATTAACATGAACATGTACAGACATTTAATATAAATGAATAATAATTGGCTTTGTTTGTTAAAAAAATAGTGCAAGCTTATAGGATAGAGATTTGGAGACCGAACTAATTTTTGAATCCGAATTTGAAGAATTGCAAACAAATTTAAAGAGAATATTTGATACATTGTTATTATGGGAGTTAAATTAAAAATTGAATAAAGGAGAAATACCACAATTTGAGGAATTTTGAGAAGTTTTAGCAATTTGTTATGTTGAGAATATAAGTCCTTAAAGAATGAATAACCAGTAAAGAGTATGGAGCGTGAATTGCACGGATGAATGTAGTAGAGAGATGTAGTTAAAAATTGAGAAAACTAATGAAGTGGATAAATATGAGGGAGAGTGTGGAATTTGAGTGCCACACTTTCTAGAGTGAAGTCTCAAATTTATTAGATAACAGGGTGGATATATATAACGTACATAATATCATATATGTTATATATATTATATATGTTATATGATAACATATAATACATTGTGTATAAAATACTATTTTTTTATTATATTATAAGATAAGATAGCATATAATATATTGTGTAAAAAAATTATATTTTCATTATATTATACATAGCATATAGGTTTTTTATATAGTTATATATATTATATATATAACGTATATAATATTATATATAAATATGTTTTTTAGAGAAATAAAAGAAGTAATTAATTGGGAGAGTGAGGTAATACAGTGGATTTTGAATGAGAAAACTAGGGGTGTACAAAGGACGGGTTGGGATGGGTTTTGGTTAACCCTAACCCGACCCTAAATATTGATCGGGTCAATTCAAAGACCCTAACCCGTCCCTAGACCCGAAACAACTTGACATTATGCGGGTCCAATTTAGGACGGGTCTATGTAGGACGGGACCGGGTTGGCCCGAGGGACAATAAGTTTAAGACTATTTGATACTAATTGTAAAATTTAAAGATAATAACATACTAAAAGAGTTATAAGTTGGAACTATTTTTTTAAGAAATAACTTGAAAGGATCCAATTCTTTCATAATCTATTGCACTTGAGGTTTACATTTTGTTTGATCATTTCTTCACATGTCTCATATATGCATAATACACACACATGATTTTCTCTTATTAGAACATGAAAGTGTGCATAGTTTGACAAACGTTTATTTAATTCATAAGGTAGATGTTAGACATTTTAATCTCATCTACATGGTAAGATAAATTTGAGCACCATGTATCACATTTTAATCATTATAACAAATTAAAATTTTATAAAATATATATGTGGGACGGGCCGGGTGACCCGAGTGTCAACCCGAACCCGACCCTACCCGAACTCGGGTAACTCAAAGATCAACCCGAACCCGGTCTCTTTTAATTATCGGACCGGGTTCAACCCGGCCCTAAAGGCTTGGGCCGGGACGGGTTGGCGGGTAGGGCCGGGTCTTGTACACCCCTAGAAAAAACAGCTATCAAAAAGAAATAAAGCCCAACAGTTGTTGAATGGCTCATATGTGTAAAACACAGTAGTACAGGCTCTCAACCATATTCTCCCTATCTTTACCTTTCCTTCCCGGAGTGGCGGAGGGACAGGGGTGACTTACCCCTGCTTAGTCACCCCTGAAATTCTTAGAAACTTTTTAAAAAAAATTGAAGCAATGTGGGACTTGAGAAGGACAGAGTGTTTTATATGTTGGGAAGGGAAGGAGCTAGCTTCTGCTCTTCCGTTTGATGGGCTGGACAACTCGCGGATGGTGTTCCCCATAGTGAATCTGTGTTTTTTTTCTTCTTTATTTTGTGTAATCGATCCAGATCTGAACTGCCTTGGTTCTCTGGTCTGATCGTGGTTTGGTCCCCTGTTTCCTTCCTTTTCTCCCCTCTGTTTCTGTTTTATTTTTTTCATCTCTTTGGTTCTCTTTGTAAAGGGTGGCACCCCTTGTGCCCTTA
Source organism: Lotus japonicus (assembly GCF_012489685.1). Classification (NCBI taxonomy): domain Eukaryota; kingdom Viridiplantae; phylum Streptophyta; class Magnoliopsida; order Fabales; family Fabaceae; genus Lotus; species Lotus japonicus. Next base: position 47,147,282 of record NC_080046.1, read on the forward strand.
ATAAAATTAATTGCATATCCAAAAAAAAGCACTCTTTTTTGAATGGCTGTCCTATTCTCTGTTTAAAGAATTCTTAGGAGTGCCAATTTTAGATGGATATGCTAGCAGAATGCAGAAGGAACTCTGGATCCTCACTGAGTGCGTAACTTCCTTATGCCTATTTTGGAATATGTTGATGTGTACTGTTTTAGATGGATACTAGAAAATTATTTGATGTGGCTAAAGATATTGTTTTAAGAAATTTCACTCCTCGCATGATGCTTGTGAACTGAAATGGAATTTACTATCAATTTACCGTTAATTTTTTTTTCTTAGGATTGTTGTATTGGATTGGCTTGTTCAGGGGATATCGAGTTTGCTTTGGAAGGGTGGCTTATTTTAGAATTAATTAGTGCTTGTTCTGGCTCTCAGTAGTTTAGCTTTGGCAACCTTTTTTCTTGTCTGGGAGGTTGATTGTTTTTTGTAGTTTTGTTTTCTTTTTCTTCCAATTCAATAGATACTAGTGCTTTTTTACCCGCGCGTTGCACGGGAATATGTCTATTGTATTTGATACATCAATTCATATTTTAAATTATAAATATTTAAGATGCTAAGAATATAAGAATAATCATAATAAATATGTAGATATTTAAAGAGCACAAATTTTGAAAAACACAGAAGTTCATGAACCAAAAGCTTTAATTTTTACATATGTGAGGTATAACAGAATTTTGTTTGTGAAGATGTATACTCGTGTTGCATAAAGGGTAATGTTTTTGTGTTTTAGATATATAACAATACATAAATATATAATTATTTTTTAAATTATTAAAAATACACTTAAGTTATAGAAAATGATTTTTTTTTTAACTCGTACAAATTTTCATTTTCATGTAAAATGTTTCTCCCCGTGAGATCTCGTAACTCTAATTTGTTAGCACTAATAAATTCAGGTCATAATTTTATAGTCCATATGTATTAATATTTTGTATTCCTCGTACTTTTCTTACTATCAAATTATTATAGTTATATACTTATATAAATATACACTCTTTAAATTTTGAAAATAATACTAAAGTTAATTATATTAAATTTATTCTATTAAAATAATATCAATTAATTAGTTTAGAACATAATGATTGTATAAAAAAAATATAATGATATTTTTTATATAAAACAAAATCTCACGTAGATAGCATTATAGTACTTTAAAATTAAAACATACAATTGAAAATTATATGCAAATACAAACAACAACCGCTTTAAAGTTTCAAAGCAGACTTAGATGCAAATCATCTTACTGAATGAATTCTCATTTATCAGAGAAACAAAATCTTATAAATTTCATAAATCAATATAGATTTAAAATTTTCAAATTAGCCAAGATAGATTTGTTTTGGAAATGAATTTTAGGTACAGAAATTTCTCCTCGTCATTTATACTCCCTCCGTCCCCTATTATAAGTCACTTTTTGTGAGTTTTTTTTGTCCCAAAATATAAGTCACTTTACAATATCTATGCAACATTAATTTTTTCTCTCCATGTTTACCCTTGTAGCATTTAAAGAATTTTCCTACTTTCCAATATTTTTCTTTATTATCGAGGTCACTTTCATTTATATCTACTCAAAAAACTTCCAAAACTTATTTTTTATTGGTGGAAGGGGGTTTTCAAGATAGTGGAACATTAATATGGAGAGAGAGGTAGATGAGATTCATTGAATTGATATACTTTTAAATGTGGTCAGTTTAGGAAAAAAGATACAAATTTATTGTAACTAACTAATTCTAACCACTTTTCTTAATCCTAGAGAATTAGGTAAAAGTGACTTATAATAGGGGACGGAGGGAGTAACTGAATGCATTCGGTTGGTATCTCATTTGATTTTATTTGAAATTTGACATAATATCAATCAATTAGTTTAGAATATAATGATTGTTTAAAAAAAATATACTGATACCTTTTATATAAAACAAAATCTCACGTAGGTAGCATTATTGTAATTTAAAATTAAAACATATAAATTGAAAATTAAACCCAAATAAAAACAGCAATAGCTTTTAGATTTCAGAGCAGCTTTAGATGCAAATCATCTTACTAAATGGATACTCATTTATCAGAGAAATAAAGAAGTTAACTGTATAGAGAAATCCTTAGGGTTTTACAAAATCTCACGTTACATATACATAAAGAAATCTCTAAAGTTAAAAAGAAGATTTTACAATGATAGTTTTTATATAAAACAAAATCTCACGTTACATATACATAAAAAAATCTCTATAATTAAAAATAAGATTATAAAATTAATAATGATTGCATTCACATTAATAATGGTTGATTTGCCGGAGTAATATCCTTTCACCCTCCATAAATGTACATCAAACCTTATATGCACTAACCTATGAGCTCTAGTCCGCAGTTAATGAGAAACTCTGCCAAATTCACCTACCAACCATCAAATCTCGGAAAAAAAGCAACCTAGCAATAGGATTTGGCAATTCCAAATTAACACTAACCTATAGGTATTCAGTTGTAGAAGAATCCCACCAAAACTATGAAAAAATCTAAATTGCAATGTGAAATGAATCACACTACTTTTCCACATACCTCGATTAATTAAAAAATATATATTTTCTATTGTTTTATATGCACAATATTTTTTTTATTGATCTCATGTTAATTATATTCTCATAAAAAATACCTTTTTAAATTTTAGATTTGATTAGGATTTAGATTGTTTATTTTCTCAATTGTGATGGGGATAAACAATCTAAATCCTATTATAATATATATATATATATATATAATATTTGTGTGTGTGTTTTAAGATAGATGGTTCGGTCTTGGGCCCTAGTTCGCTGGCCGTTTGCGGGGGAGTGTGTGAAGGAATAATGACATTTAAGAAAATTCATTTCAATCTTAATTTTGTTTTCAGTTTCTCAAACAATAGATTAATTGCCATTTAACAATTTATCTTCAGTTTCAGTTCAACTTCAATTGGTGCCTAACGGTTTTTCATTGGCAATTACATAACCTTTATTATGATTAATCGGAATGGTCAATATATAGGTTAGGGGCAGCGACCATTTCTTGGGCTGGAAAACATGGAACATGGTTATTCATAAGAGAATAGTGAAGTAGAACATGAGACATAAAAAATGAGTGATGTTCCTTTCATACCGTGAGTTCAGAGATTGATTCCTGGCATATTCAATTTATATTTTGATGTAAAAAAAAACACAAAATTTCATTATATTCCATATGTGTAATATTTTTTTGTATTTTTTAACTATCACAATTAATCATATCATCAATGATCTGTCGAACTTTGTGAATATTTCAGCATATTGTGATACTCAATCTATCTTTATTTATAAGTCAGTTTAAAGAATATCTTTTTCTTTTTATTTTTTTATTTTTATTTTTTTTGACAATAATAGGGGTAAAAAACCCAACAGAACAGAGAACTACAAAACCATACGGGTAGCAACCCCAATAACATCACCCCTCAAAAGGGGATACAAAGAAAGTGGAATATCTTTTTTTTTTCTTTTTTGATGGGAGAATATCTTTTTTTTTTAGAAGTTAGTCAATGAAGCATTTTATATTTTTTTCTAAAACTGGCCTTCATATTTAATATGAAATAGACAATATATTTTTAAACAGTTTGAACTTGGAAAAAGAACTTGGATAATCTAGAAAAGTTACTAGTAGTTACTTTTTTTAATTAAAAGATTTGGTATAAATGCTCATCAATGAAGTCGGATGCATCAAGACATAAAAATGAAATGGTAGGATCCATAACTTTTTATAGGATTATTTTTTTTTTCCATCTAAAAGATAAATTGCACCCTTCGGTTTGATCTTTGGACCTCCCCACCCAACCCATATGTCTCATAACTCTTACCACTTGAGCTATCATTCGAGGACTTTTATAGGATTATTAGATAAAAGTGAAAGACTAATTAAGCTCTTTTTGATATATTAAAAAGATAAATTACAGGGGTTGATTCCCAGACCTTCGTCTCCCTAACCCATATGTCTAGGGGTGTTCAGTTTGGGCCGGTTTTAGGTGGAACCAATAACCGATCCAATCAAAATTCATTGGTTTGGTTTCGATCGATTGTTAGCAAGAAAAATTCCAAATCCGAACCGAATCGATTCGATGATGAACAGTTTGGATCGGTTCGGTTCATCGGTTTCACAACTTCTTCTATTTTTTTTTGGTAAATATCAATTTCACAACTTTAAATATATAGCAAACACATATGATTCACAACTTAACAATGCATAAAAATGACAAATCAATAACTCAATCATAGCTTAATCACAAATCCATAATTCATAATCAACAACTTAAGTACTTAACAATAATGTAGAAATGCTTAAAGTAATGTTTAATATTAGTACCATTACTAATTAATAATAAAAAAAAAACATAATATGTCTAACAAACACAAAAAGTCTAACATTAACAATATTTATTCAAAACATTTCTTTAATAAATACACATATATATAAATATATATCATCGGTTCGGTTCATCGATTTTTAATTTTTTAAACTGTGAACCGAAGCAATCTTCATTGATTTTTATCAGTAATAATATGTTTTTAATCAAATAACAAGAAAAATTATTCCAATTGCTTTGGTTCAGTTCGTCAGTTTCTTCGGATCGATCACCCCTACATATGTCCACCAAACTTGCTTAAACTAATAAAAATTTATATTAAATACAATTTAGCAAACTCATGATTTGCAAATTCTTTTATGTAACAAAAAAAAACTCATGATTTGCATTAATGAAAATACTTCAACACTTGGTTTGGTTTTCCCAATCAAGCAAACACAACAGTCCCCATAAAAGATCTCTCTCTCTCTCTCTCTCTCTCTCTCTCTCTCTCTCTCTCTCTCTCTCCTATATATACTTCATTTCTGCATTTTCTCTCATTCTCACTCTCACAACAAACCCAACTCCAAATCCCCAAAACCTCTCCCGTAATCTCTCACTATCTCCTCCACCATTGTTTAAACAAAAACAGAACAATGGGTACCCTGACCCGGACCCGCAAAGGTTACTCTACCACCCTCTTTATTCTCTTGACTCTTTTGCTTCTCAACTCCCCAAGTGTCCATGCAATTAGCAACAACCCCATCAAAACCGTCGTCGTTTTGGTCATGGAGAATCGCTCCTTCGACCACATGTTGGGCTGGATGAAGAAGCTCAACCCGGCCATCAATGGCGTTACCGGGTCGGAGTCCAACCGGGTATCCGTAACCGACCCGAAGTCGCAGCAGTTCTTCTTCAAGAGCCAGGCGCAGTACGTGGACCCGGATCCGGGTCACTCGTTTCAGGCAATCCGGGAGCAGATATTCGGGTCGGAAGACACCTCGGCTGACCCGGCTCCGATGAATGGGTTCGCCCAGCAAGCTTACTCGATGGACAACACCACCGGCATGTCGCAGAATGTGATGAATGGGTTTGATCCTGATATGGTTGCTGTTTACAAGACACTTGTTTCTGAGTTTGCTGTGTTTGATAGGTGAGAATTGATTCCTGTTCAATATCCAAACGTTATCCCAAACTTGTTGAATCATTTTCCATTTTTACTTTTGTTCATTTAATTTATGGTATATAGTTTTGAGTTTAATGAATATGTAACGTCTTTTACACCGATCATCAATGGTAATCACATTATATCACATTAAATATTTACTTTTATTTTAATTAAAATAAAAATATATTTTATGATTTGATAAAATTCATTTGGATGAATATGTAATACATTATATTGTACCTTTAATCCTATAGTTTTCACTTGTGACTTGTGAATTAATAATTGATTTTAATGATAAAATAGTAGGAGTAGTATTAAATATTTATTGCTAATTTTAGTTTTTTATAGGGGTTAGCTAGGGAGGGGAGGGACTAGAGTCTCTTTACATGAACATTATAAACATTAATGTTAATGCAATAATTTCTGGTAGATAAGACTATTTAATTGAGCATAAAAAGTAGCAAAACGGTTAGAGAGTTCTCCATCAACTTTTTCTCCCTTTCATCTTGCAAACAACACTATTCTCTTTATAAAATATCTTGGTAGCGCTACTTTAGGAATCGCATTCGCATTATCAGCATGCAGTTAGTTTTGTTTTAAACCATGGATGTGATATGTACCAAAAAAAAACCATGGGATGTGACACGGAGTGCTTTGGTTTCATATATAATCCAAATTAAAGCTAAATAATATTCTACAGTGCAATCTATATATTGGTTAAATATAATTAGGTCGTATTCCAAGTTATTACTATCTCTTTATAGTTTTTGCTTAGTTAATTTGTCACTTTCTTTATAAAAAAAAGATTTTTTAACCGTGAGTATAATATTAATATATTTTTTATGGTGCATTAACGTAAACGCTCCACCTATCCATAGGCATATAGTAATAGTATATATCTGACATCAAGTTGAAAATTATTTTATGCTTCACATTATTTTGACAACACAACTGTATATTACGAAAGAAAAAGATATACTACAAGACACAATAACAAAATTCGGATAATGTTGTTTGTCAGAAATGATTGAGATATTATGTTTGGTATATATTGTTAATTAACTTATAGCATTTTTTTTTGAACTCAGCATTTTTGTTATTTTAACATGAACGTTAGTGAAGAAACATAAACAACTATAGTCTTATTAATACAACGTGACATTTTATGTTGTTGTTAGGTGGTTTGCCTCCGTGCCGGCTTCCACTCAACCCAACCGTCTCTACGTGCACTCGGCGACATCCGGCGGCGCCACCAGCAATGTGGCGTCGCTGCTCGCCAAGGGCTACCCGCAACAAACAATCTTCGACAATCTCCACGACGCCGGAATCGATTTTGGAATATACTACCAGAATATTCCGGCCACATTGTTCTACAGAAACGTTAGGAAGCTAAAGTACGTGCCCAAATTCCACTTATACGACCTGTCGTTTAAGAGTGATGCAAAGGCAGGGAAGTTGCCGGGTTATGTTGTGGTGGAGCAGCGGTACATGGACACGAAGCTGCTCCCAGCAAATGATGACCATCCATCTCATGACGTGTACGAAGGGCAGAAGTTTGTGAAGGAGGTGTACGAGACGCTGAGGGCGAGCCCGCAGTGGAATGAAACCCTGCTTGTGATCACGTACGATGAGCATGGAGGGTTCTTTGATCACGTGCCTACCCCAGTGCGTGGGGTTCCCAGCCCTGATGGGATTGTGGGCCCAGAGCCATTTAACTTCACTTTTAATAGATTGGGGGTTAGAGTTCCTACTATTGCTGTTTCACCTTGGATTGAAAAGGGCACTGGTAAGTCTATGATCTATCTCTCCAATTTTACATGCTTTTTGATCAATTTTATGTTCCATTTCATTTAAATTGCATATAGATGTGAAAAGTAATCAATTAGCTAAACCTAAATATGTGTGTATATGCTACTTGCCAAAATTCCTCTTGGCACTCCCCGGATTCGGGTTCTTGTAGTCAGTTAGGGCACTATGCATTCACGCATTCAAGAGATTTGAGTCGTCTAATTAAGATTGGTTGCCTCAGATTTTTCATCATGACCTAACATTATACATGCCTTAAAATATGAACCGTTTGATTAAATCAGATTAAATGACTTAGATTTGTTGACTGCGTGAATTTAGGGGACTCATGACCGCTTGTTGACCGCGTGAATTTAGGGAATCCATGACTATTTAAGACATGTATACCTTTTGATCGTGATTTAGTCGATCGATCTTAATCGGACGACTCAAGTATCTTGAATGTGTGAATGCAGAAAATTGAATCATTTATTGCTCCAACAACTTGTGGAGTTAAAGTACTCACATTCTCTTTTTCTCACTCACCTAGATACACTCCTGATCTGATTTCACACACTGTGGCTCCATGATGCTAATAAAACATCTTCCTTTAAGTTAGGGATGGGTCACCATTCATTGGATTACTTACACGTAAACCATTTAATTTTCACACACAGCTTTCAGTACTTTGGAAATAGACAATGGATATAAAGTGGATGGAGTGGTGGGTGGGTGGGACCATATGCTTTTTTGGGTTGTCAAAGTGTACAATGTGAAACCTCATTACTTTGGATATTTTCCAACAATGATAAATCTCATACCCGCAAGAACCTGAATGGCCTTTGGTTTTTTGCCACTTTTCTTAGGCACTACCTGCATAACGTGTGAGCAAAATTAATTGCTTCGTGTCCTAAGCAAGGTTAATGATAAATGAAACATTCAATAATGCAGAGAAATTATGGATTGGTTGACTTATTGGTTAAGGCTCAACAAAGGGTTTATCTTTTGGCACTATCTTCCTAGTTTTGTCGGATTCAAATATGACTTTTGAAATATAACTTGATATATAACTCCCCATGTGTATATGCCATGATAAAAAAAAAGTTGCTTGCAGTTGGTTGAAATATGTACCTTGTGGTGAAAAGATCCCCAAAAGGGTGATAAATAAGGTACTAAGTCTTGTCAAGGGGAGAGTGAAATTATATTCCTTAGGTACAGAGTAATATGATGAAGCTGATAGATAGTGTGAATGCGATGCACAGGTTCTTGGATTGTTTAGTACCTTAGAAATAATAATATGATCCCCTAGTTGATTCTGGCTAGGATTCAACTTCATGGATATATTAGATAAGGAGGAAACTTCTGGGCTCTGTCATGAGTCAAAGACAAACAGGGCAACAGATGATGTTCAATAATGTGATTAGTAAAATAGTTTAATTGTAATTTCTTAAATAATCTTAAAATAAATTGTTTTTTTTATAATAAAATAAATTGTTTTTTTTGTTCTAGACAAACTTAATTAATTATATTTTTATTTATTCACATAAAATAGAGGAAAACATAAGATATAATGGTTAAAAGAATTGAATAACCAATTGAGAGTGTATATCACTTTGCTCAAGGAAACATCATATTTGATGATTTGATATAAAAGCTTTCATGAAGTTGTTCTCTATTCTGTCTATGTTTAATTTATTTAGGTAAATAAAACTTTAAACAATTGGACATATTTCTGTGCAGTAGAACAACTATGACTTGATGAAACTGTGCAAGGTTTTTCTGATTTGTTATGATGATGATGCAGTTGTTCATGGGCCAAACGGGTCACCAACTCCTACATCAGAATATGAACACTCATCCATTCCAGCAACAGTGAAAAAGATCTTCAATTTGCCTTCATTTCTGACCAAGAGAGATGCATGGGCTGGGACCTTTGAGGGCATTGTCCAAACCAGGACACAGCCTAGAACTGACTGCCCAGGTTAATCACTCCTCTATAGTACTCTTGAACAGCTAATTGGATTATGATCCCATTTTTATGTTTCAATAAACAACAATTAAAAGCCCATTTGATCGTTTATTTACCAAAACTACTCACACTCCATGGATACATGCATATGCAATCAAAAAGCTTTAGACCTACATAATCAAAGTCTGTTTTGACAGGACTAATGAATTTGTATTAGCTTCAAAACTGAACCCACTTCCTTAATATTTATTAATTTGATAACTTCTCTCAATTTTCCATTTTTCAACCTACATGTCATGTTATAATTGGATAACAATAAAAACAACACATAAAATTGCACCTTAGTTTTGTCCTACATTTTATTGATTAAATGGTAACAAGTAACAGAAGTGGATCCAAACAAAATCCAATGGGACATATTTTACACTTCGTTGATTCCTGCTGGTGTTGTTTTGACGCAGAGCAACTTCCAACCCCAGTAAAGATCAGGAAGAGTGGGCCTAATGAAGATGCAAAGCTCAGTGAATTTCAGCAGGAGTTGATCCAACTCGCGGCGGTGATTAAAGGAGATAACATCTTCACTAGTTACCCTGACACAATAGGGAAAGACATGACTGTTAAGCAAGGGAAAGATTACATGGATGATGCAGCCAAAAGGTTCTTTGAAGCAGGTCGTTATGCAAGGAAAATGGGAGTAAGTGAAGAACATATAGTTCAGATGAAGCCTTCTTTGACTACAAGATCATCCAAATCTGCAAACAAAAATCCTTAGAATAAAAAAAGCATGTAACATGGACGGAGTAAGAAGTTTTTAAATTTTTTTTGATACAAATATTAATACAGAAATGGAAGAAAGCAACATGATAGAAAATAATGGTACTTATATGGTATCCTTGTTATTTCATACATGTGTATGCATATGATGATATCTCAGTTGTTAATTTTCAAATTAGTAACTGTAATTACTTACTTTACATTCTAAATCTACCCTTCAGTTTAGAGAAGCCAATTCTTTCATTTGAACAATTCATAGACATATAATACCGTCGAGTTTTACATTTATGGTTGAGATGCCTTGCTTTCTTCTCTAAATTAAACATTTACTTTAGACGAGCCAAATCCTTGAAGATGATATGCATGGTGAAAATTCACTTTCATCAATTCAAAACGTGGGGCTTCCCTAGGTTTTGAATTGAGTGAAAGTAGATTTTTACTTGAGGAGTACCTTCTTTTTTTTCCTTTCCTCTTTTCACTGCATAGTGAACAAAGTGAACTGGAGATATAACATTCTGGCTGACAACTGACAAGGTGTTTCCATTCATGGCCCTCTCATAAAAATTTATTGGGAAAAAGGTGTTTCAATATCAATGATTAACTTGCACAAAACCATCCATCTATATTAGTCACAACTCTTCTATGAGTAAAACTCGTCCATTTTCACATGTAATTTGTATATATGTTTTTTTTCTTTGTGGTCAAATATTGATGTTTCTTATTTAGTAGTCACTGGCATCATGGGCCTTCTTTTATTATCTTTTCCCCTGGCTTTGTATGATGAATCCCATTCAGGTATGTTAGCAGTAACCTCATTGACCAACTTTACTACCTGCACCTGCAAATAATCATCAGAATTTCTATTAGCTGCCTAAACGAGCAACTACTATAAGACCTTTGTATGTATAAAGCTTTGGTAAACTTTTAGCTTTGTAGGTTCAGAAAAACCTTTACAATATCAGTTCAAAACTCCAGTACACTTCTAAACTATGGCAAACAGGTAATGTTGCTGTTCAATGATTTTCCAACGAACACTTATCAAAGCTCCATGTCTTCGAAGGATAGCTCAAGTGGTAAGAGCTAGAGACATAAATGTTGGGTGGGATGAAGGGTGAAGGGTACAGGGTTCGAACCCTGATGATGACTAATTTACTAACATTACTAACAACTAACATTTACCTATATAAAAACATACAACTCCATAATCCCTTAATATAGGCTTTAGGAAATGCAAATGGTATAAAGAAGTGGGTAAGGAAATGAGTCACACACATACACATATTTCAATAAGTCATCATACAATCCTGTTATTTAAATCAAAGATACAACCGAAATTATTAATTAGAGTAAGGAAATGAATATAGTCCATGCATGTTTCCCGTGCTAGTGCAAGTATTGTCCCTTCTAGTTCTTCTTTAGGTTATACTTTTTTTTGGTACATCAGAAAATTAAAGAAAAAAAGAAATGGAAGCTTGTGGAGGCATTGGTCTTTCAAATAGAAATGTAGGAATGATTTTTTTAGAAAAAAAACGTTGGGGGGAGGGGTTATTTGGGGGTATTCCTAGGTTTCACAACAGAAAAAACCCTACAACTTTGATTTTGTTTGATCTTTTCCTCTCTTCTACTTGCTTTGACCCTCTTCTCCTCTGTTCTATCTACACACCTTCCCTTTCTTCGACCCTGAAACAGACGGCGACCACCACGACATAAGCTTTGACCTTTCTCTGGTGAGTGTCGCCTTTGTTCTGCCCACTTCGACCCTCTTCTCCTATGTTCTATCCCGTGTTTATCATTGATTTAGTAAGTATATATAGGGTATAAATTATACAAGATAAAGACAAAAGTTCACTATCCCGACCATCCTGCTTTTCGGGATCCCATCTGTCCCAATTTTAAGGCATGCCATGATGAGCTATTTCATAATGCAAGACGGCCTTGAACAATTGTATTATTTTGGTAGTTTTCTCTCTGTTTTTTATCCTTCCATTGTTACAAGATGGCCTTGAACAGTTGAAATACTGACACTAATTTCTTTTGTAAGTTTAGTTTTAAATTATGTACTGTGATTTTGCCATATCACTCTAATTACATTACATTCTTAATTACTTGTAGTCTTAAAGGAAAAAGGACCCCAAAAGCAACCCAGACTGCCAACAAACCGTAGCCAGCAGCTAGGCAGAGACTCAATCTGCCATACCCGTACAATAGTTTCAGCAGAAAAATACAAAACCAGGAAACTAGGCTATACACTAATGTATAAACTAGCGATCATTCTAGTCATCAAAAAACCAGATCGAGAAATCAAGCTCAAGTACAAAGAGAAGATACTCACACTCTTATACTAGCAAACGTGCCCTCTTTGTGGTCATTGATGCTGGCAACACCGTTTAGAAGCCTAACCAATTATAGCACTGCAGACTCTCTTTCTCTCCCCCTGTCATTTCTCTGACCGAGACTCTCTTTCTCTCCCCCTGTCATCTCTCTGACCGAGACTCTCTTTCTCTCGCTGAGACTCTCTTTCTCTCGCCGAGACTCTCTTCCTCACCGCCTCTCTCATACATTCACCATTTGTTAAAGATTCCATGAGCAGTGAAAAGAAAATTAACCTCAATCAAGTCCCATTGGTCTGAACGGTGGCAATACTTCTTCAGCTTCCTTGTTGCCCATAGCAAACCACAAAAATGGCCAGATGTCGGTGGCGGAGGCTGGTCAGCTGCTCCGCCACTTCGAGCGGCTTTCTTTTCTTTCTTCTTGGCTCCTGCAGTGCGATCGTCCAGTAGGTGCCTCTGTAGGAACAACCGAACTTCATCATCACGTCTGCGACAGCCAGCCCGAGGGCATTTCATCTGGACCGACGTAGGTCATATGACCAAAAGGTGTCTAGTATTAAAATTTTATTAGACTTTATTCTATCAGGTCTTATACTATACAACATACCAAACATGCTATATTCGTCCTTTTATTTTGCTATGTCTATTCCGTTAGACTTACTATCACAGTTTACTCATGTTTGTTTGGATTTTTCACTGGATCTATGTTTAGATTTTTCGTTATATGTTTACTGGCTGGATCTTTGTTTGGATATTTTATTTCATGTTTGCTTAGTTCTTTCTATGATGAGTCTGATGTGTTATATAGTTTGAAAATCAGGCTTTCTCTTACAAGACTTCACATGATACTACTACAAAAACACGCTTTTGGGATGGACATATCCGCCACACGATAGTTAAAATTTTGACAAAATAATTTCGTCGCATTTTTGTGTGTCACAAAGTGTTTGGGACAGAATATATTACTCTGTCACGAGTTTGGGACGAAATAGAGACGAAATATATTAAATTATATTCATTTAAAAAATATATTCGTGACGGAATTTGTGACGGGACCCGGTCATTACAAAATATATTCACTGACTTGACACACACACAAACGCTCATTCGCCCACTCAATAAAGAATGCAAGAGTCACCCTTCTTTCCTCTATATGCCCTTGGCCTTAATGGACCCACAGAAAACCAACATCACTCACTCACCCTCTCTCATGATCATGCAACAGCTGCTCACTCTCAGTCACGCATCTCTCACACATCGATATCCCCCTCTCTCTTCACTGATCAATTCACACGATCAAATCAGTCCCATCATCTTCTTCTGCATTCCTTCTCTGCTCAACCTCAAATCGACCATTTCAACTTTCAAGGTGTGTCACATTATTATTTTTCTATTTCCTTCTCAATCTTACTTTCTTACTCCATGCATGCTTCTTCTATCACATTTTCTTGCTTTTTCTCCTCTTCCTCCTCTTCTTCCTCTCACATTTTCATTTTCTTTTTACTTTTCTTTCCCTTCTCCCACTCGCTTACTCTTATTTCCCAATGTTGCAGATGATCGGGACAACTAGTGATAAGGCGCGGAGGACCAACAACAGGAACGCCGGAATCCGCATCTGACAACCACGACCGGTTTACCACCGTTGCCGTGGCTGCAACCAGAACCACCCGTCGTGGGCAGCTGCTCAAGTCTGCGAACGACGTCACATCAACAAGGCTGCTCATGCAAGGGCAAACCAGCGAGCTCATGAGGAGGCCGCAGCTGCCGCTGCGTAGGCGGCGACACCCCGTGGCTGCTCCAAATGCGGGAAGATCTGGCCCTCAAAGGCGGATCGTTTGCTCTGCCGTACGAAGCACTACAAGGGGACCCGTAAGTACATTCTTGATATTGATCTTGATTTTGATTTCTCTTTTTTCTGTTCTGTTATATTTCCTTCAACAATTAATCTCTTAATTACTGCACCATCACTTTGACATTATTTTCATACATTTTAAATTTGACATCTAATTAATTTCTAGTCCATTGCCACTTTTTACATTTTATTGAAGATACACAAAATCAATCAGCAAACTGCAACAATTAATCTCATACTACATGTTATAGTTAATTTCCACGCAGCTAGCTAAAGTTGGGATAGTGAAATTATAAGCTATATGGTGTATTACCCACCACAACACCTATATATAGACTATCAACATCATTTCTAGTTCATGGAAAAAGTTGCGATTGGAAAAAGGATTTTTCACTATAAACGGGAGTATTCTAGAAAGTACAATGGTCAATTACTTTAAATATTTTATAATAAGTGTTTTTTCCCTTTAATTATGGTATACAAATAAATAGATTGAAAACATAAATTAAGTTTTTCAAATTCAATACATAGGTCAAGAAACCATGACTTACAGGTTCCAAAGTTTCTTCTACTTTTTTCTGTTATGCTATAAAAGCAATTTCACAAAATGATTACTTTTTTCTGTTATGCTATAAAAGCATTTTGGCAAATCCCTAATAACAATTAAAAATCAATGCACAAGTTGTAGAGGCTCAATCTGTCATACACGTACAATAGCTTCAGCAGAAAAATACAAAACCAGGAAACTAGGCTAAACATTACAACATAAACTAGCGATCATTATAGTCATGAAAAAACCAGATCGAGAAATCAATCCCAAGTACAAAGAGAAGATGCTCACACTCTTATGCTGGTAATGCTCCACACGACAGAGCAAACGTGCCTTCTTTGTGGTCCAGATCTCTCAGCAAATGGAGCAAACGCGTCTCATCATCTTCTCCCTACTTGACTCGATCAATTCAACGTTCAAGGTCTTTCACATTTCTTTACTTATTTCCTCTCGCTCTTAACTAATGATCTCTTGGGAAAATAATACTTATGCTAGGGTGTGTTGAATCATTCTAGATGAAAGTGGTATGGTAATGATGCAGAAAATCAAGATTGAAAGGTTCTCAGTGATAAGTAGATAGTTTTCACATTACTCTTGAAGGCCTCATTACTCATTAAAGTAGGTTTTGTTTCTCCTTTGTCCATCATTTTGGTTAGAATTGATATGTTAGAGATTGGATGATGACTGATGCTTGTAAATGTAATTTTCACTGAATATGTATTCATGAAAAAACTATAGGAACGTGAGCGTTATCATTTCTCCTCAAGCTCTGTTTGGATCTTAGTGGGAGAAGCACCGAATATTAGACACCTTGATGGAAATGCTAAATTTGAATGCAATTCATTGATTTACCAAAAAAAAAACTTATGCTAGTGAATAACCACTTTTAGGCAGGGACGGAACCACTTGTAGTGTTACATGTTAGCACAATTAAATACACAATAATAGATATAGACTTGCAATTTATTTTGGTAAAAGAAGAAATGCATAACTTGTCGCATGTTACTTGCAACGTGTATTTCGTGACAATGTGCCATAATCATTACGATGTGAATTGGAATTTGAATATCTGAGATATGGTTCCTCTTGATTCGTGGGACCTTTTTCAATTTTGAAGGACGTGTCTTTTATTGTTGCCTACCTTTTTACGACTTGTACTCAACTTTGCATATAGCTGTGAAATTTATGGATAAGGGTCAGTGCTTGTTTTGCTTTTTCCTTCTTATTCTTTTTTACTCCGGAGAAGAATCTTGCCTCGCCAACTAATGGACTATAAAACATGCCATCAATAGCCCCTAAATATCCAACCTAAACTATGTGAAATGTGAGTTAAAAATCAGGTTTGTATGTTTTATAGGAGAAATTACCATTACAAAGTGAATAGTTAAATTTAATAAAAATTGTTTTTTATAGGTAAATGTTAGTAGTTGTTATAAATATTAGTAAATTAGTCATTCTCAGGCTCGTACCCTTATCTTTCACCTTTCATTCCACCCGACCCTTATGTCCCCTAGTTAGGGACGGAACCAGAAAATATAGTCACGGGGGGCGAAAATTTAAGAGCCTAATCAAATTGTAATTTTTTTTCCAATAAAAGATAAAAAAAACACATAGTTTA
Organism: Lotus japonicus; assembly: GCF_012489685.1. Lineage (NCBI taxonomy): Eukaryota > Viridiplantae > Streptophyta > Magnoliopsida > Fabales > Fabaceae > Lotus > Lotus japonicus. Next base: position 47,163,697 of record NC_080046.1, read on the forward strand.
AGAACTAATTAATTAATATATAATTCAAATAAAACACATTATCGAAAGTTGAGTTATATTAAAGAGAGATTAATTTGCTTGAAATCCCTTTAGTCTGCTACGTTGGAATTACAGAAGGGTTATCTTTGCTTTCCAAAGGAGGGGCTCCATTGCTATCTTTTAGATGTTGTGAGAAGGCTTTAGCGTTGTTGTTGCTATCTTTTATTTTTAGTCGTTGAGTTTTGGAGCTTGGCTTTTTCTTGTGTCAGCCTTGCTCTTTGCTTCTCTCTTGTTCTCTGTATAAGGGTTAGGGCACCCCTTGTACCCTGTCATTTATTTATACATATTCAATTTGCTGATAAAAAAAAGTTTTTATTAAGTAATTTGTGAGAGTTATGATGTGATAATATGAGGTGGTAGCCTAGGTGAGAAATATGATATTAAATGAGAGGACGAATGAAAGAAAGTGTGTATAAAAATAAATGAGTTGTAAAATAACAACCATTTTAAAAACACATGTGAAAAGTTAAAATAACAACCATGTAAAAATAAACGATTTAAAAATAAATGAGTAAAAAATTAGAAGAAAAAAAGGCAGCATATTTATTTTATATTTTATATTCATATATTGCTTTAATATTGAGAAACTTACACTATAATGACAACATGTATAGAACTCTCAACAACACATAATTAAATCATGTATAAAGCAATCAAGATTTAAAAATAAATAGTAGTTTTTTTGTGTGTGGGTATTTTGAGAGTAATTTTTAGAATTATGGCTATTAATACTACCCAGTCTACTATTTTTTTTCCTAAAAAAACAATAGAATTTATTTATAAAAAACCTAAGTATACACTAAGGTAGCGTTTGGTAGACAGGTGGGAAGGGAACGGAACATGACACATGGGTTCCGTTCTGTGTTTGTTGTGTTTTTAAGATGGAACGGAACGGGACATAAGGTTCCAGGAACGAGACACTTTGGTTCCCTGGAAAAGGGTGGAACGGAAGGGAACGGAACGGAACACTCTCTTAAAACTTTTGCAAGTTCAAAAATACCCCTAATTTATATTTGAAATTTTATGTATCTAAACAGTTTAAAATCACTTATAAAATCGAAAGCACTTATTATATTTGTAGACAAAGTTAAATAAAAATCTACTTTTTCAAAAAAATCACTTAAAATAAAATCAATTATTTTTTTCAAAAGTAAAATAACTTTTTATAAGCAATGATAAACGAGCCAATTAGAGTGCGTTTGATTCAACTTATTTTGGAAAAATCACTTTTAAAATACTTATTTAATCAAAAAATCACTTTTAAAATAAAAAACATCACTTTTTTAATCAAATATCACTTTTTGTGTTTGTTTCAGCTGAAGCTGAAAACGAATTATTTGAAACAGTTACTTTAGCTTATCATGAAAACCTATGATGATAGATGAGAGGAGATAAAAAAAAGTGATTTTAATTAGAGTAATCAAACACGAATCAACTTAATTAAAATAAAATCAATTATTTTTTCAAAAGTAAAATCAGTTTTTGTTAGCAATGATAAACGAGCCAATTAGAATGCGTTTAATTCAACTTATTTTGGAAAAATCACTTTTTGTGTTTGTTTCAGCTGAAGCTGAAAACAAATTATTTGAAACAGTTACTTTAGCTTATAATGAAAATCTATGATGATAGATGAGGGGAGATAAAAAAAAGTGATTTTAATTAGAGTAGTCGAACACGAATCAATTATGTTTTTCTCAAAATCTCTTAAAAAAATTATAGTTAAAAATCAATATTTTTAATCTAAATAAACACACTTTAAATAGCTTAAATAGATAATTAGGTTTCTGCTTTTTTCAATAGCATACTGAAACAACTTAAACAATATATAAGTGATTATTTTAAAGAAATAAGTGATTATTTCATGAAGTAAGCAATAGCAAACGGTTTCTATGCAAAATGTTCAATTGAGTTCAATTTGTTTTCTTCAATCAAATATTAAACATGTAGGGTTATATATGTAATTAAAATCATGGTTCTGTTCTATTGACTTGGAGTTACCAAACACAACACATAGAACATTATTGTCCTGTTCCATCATGTTCTGTCCCGTTCCGTTCTGTTCTGTTCCGTTCCGTCACCAAACACTACCTAATTGCATAAGAAAACTGTCAAAGACACCTAAAGTAGAAAAAGCACTACACCCCAACTTCTAATTATAAGGTACTAACAACTAATAGTAATATATATCTTCGAAAGTCTCTAGTTAAAGAGAAGAGAAAGATATAAGGGAAGAGGCAAGTCAACCAACAAAGTTAATAGTGGGGTAGTGTGAAGTTGTGACCCGTCTAGATGAGTTTGAGATATCAATCGGTTTTAAATAGTTGGGTGAAAAATCATCTATACACTAGACATGCCACCGACCGATTAATGGCTACAGGTTGTTCGGATTATGTTTCTTGGGTGATGGTTTTGTCGGGTGAATTGGTTTCAGTCGGTAGTAATTTTCTGGACAGCCCTAATAATGCTAGTTTCCAAACCAACTCTTAGAATCTCATAATTTGGATTTAGGTCAGAAGCTTTTTGCATCCAATTGTGTACACAGAAGCCGAATTTCGTAACAATGGTTTTGATGGAATAGTTGTCGAAAGTGACATCATATAGGTAGGAGTGTATAGGTAGTAGCATCCTTCAACCCACACATCCCCAAAACAAAGCCAGATCGACTAGCCCATATTGGACTACTATTTACTCACTCATAAAATTTATTTTTCAAAATAATCATTATAATTAAAAAATTTGTTTCTGTTGTTCAACTTACAAAACACAATAAAAACCAAAAAATTCCAAAACAAAAAATTAAAAATTACAAGTGTATTTTATTTACGTTTTTGGAACTTGAATTTCCAAAAAAATTAAATTTTGCTTCCAAAACTTCCAAGATTTACCAAATTCAGAAGCTAAATTTTTTGCACCGCTTAACTTCAGCTCAATGATATTCCAGTTTAATCGTAAGAAAATGAGAAATTAAATGATAAAAAAATAACATGATGATTAAAATATCACAAAATTTAATAAATTGCACTGAATTAAAGAAAACTATAATGGTTGAAATTTGAAAGTGATTGGTTGAGTAAAAGGCTTGTTTTGTTATATGTGCACTACACATGGAACAAGCCTCTTCTTAATATGAATTGTAATGAACGTAAAACATATATTTGAAGACCTTCATTTTGTTCTGGAGTAATGACTAATGATGTAGCTTTGGTACTCTTATTATATTGTTGTCTTGGAGGCTTTTCTAGCAAGTATAATCCAACAAAGCACACGATAGAACACAAAAAATCCAAGCATGATCCCTACATTCATCCACCTATGATCTTTTTCAAGCCCTCTACTCTTCAACACATCAAAGCCGGTAATCAAACAATGAGCATTCTCTGTTTGTTCAGAGAAACACTCAGTTCTAACATTCCAATACTCATTTGTGAGTAGTGCATCCAAAGGGTACCTATAGAGGGACACATAATACATGAATAGCCAATATTTTGGAATGCTCTCTTTTGGGATGAAGTATCCAGAGAAGAGGAAGAAGGCTCCAAGAACAGTGCAGATGAGAGAATTCCCTGAAATGAAATCAGGAGAGACTGCACTCAAAAAGAGTACTAGAGAACTTGCCATGAGCACAATGAGCCAAACCACAAAAGTGAAGAAGGTGAAGGCTGAAAGGGAAGGATTGAGTCCTACAATCCAATACACAGGAACTGCAAAAAGTATAGACACTACAAACAAGAAAGGGAGAAAAACAAGAGTGTTGGCTATCATGTAAGAGGAAATTCTATAGGCTCCCCTTGAGGCTTCTTTCATCAAAACACTTCTCTCTTGAAGGTATATTGGAAGTGCTTCCACTGTAGAAGACAGGAGAAAACTGAGACTAAATGCAAACAAGCCTAACCTTTCTGCAATTCCTTCTTCATCTTTTCTAACCTTTATGTAAACACTTGCTAGCCCAAATCCACCAACTAGTGCTTGCAATGTTCTGGCCAGGAAAAGCTGTTTTGTTCTGTAAATGATCTTCCAAAATCTTGAGCAGAGAAATAGTGTCTCCATCAAGTATGCATAGCAATGTTTGCCAAAACTTTCTGTATAATATTGGACTCTACTGTTTTCTTCCTCTGGCCATAAAGGGTTTGGAAAAAGCTCATTTTCCTCAATGGTGTAAGTGTCAAATTTGGAAGTGGAATCTTCTAACCTGCGGATAATTTCCATGGAAAATTCTAAAGCATTCAGTTGTATAGGAATTTGAAACCCCAATTTAGTTATGGTTTCCTCTAGTGATTCTAGGCTACCATTGTGAACAACTGAACCATGAGAGAGGATCAAGAACTTAGAAATGTACTGCAAAATTCTATAGCTAGGTTGGTGGATTGATAGGACCACTGTCCTTTGCCTTTGTTTGACCATTGAAGACAGAAGCTCTATCACATGCAGAGCTGAAGTGCTGTCTAGGCCTGATGTTGGTTCATCTAGAAGCAAAATTGGAGGATTATGAATCATGTCAACTCCAATTGATACCCTCTTTCTCTCCCCACCAGATATCCCTCTATTCTCTTCATCCCCAACAAAACTATCTGAAACATGAAAAAGGCCTAGCTCTTGCATCAAGCTTTCCACCCTCATTTCTCTATCATTTGGTGTCATTTCTTTTAGCCTAAACTTGGCACTGAACAGCAAAGTTTCCTTCACAGTTAGCAGAGGAAGCAAATTGTCTTCCTGGGCCACAAAGCCACATATCTTCCTCAACTGGGCAGGACTGGTCATTGGATGATCATTGATTGAGATAGTTTTAGGATCAAAATCTCTGTCTTTCACCCGCCCGGCAATGATTCGAAGAAGAGTAGACTTCCCTGTGCCACTAGGACCAACAACAGCAACAATCTCAGAACTTCTGGCCACAAAAGACACAGACTTGAGTATGTTTACAGGCTTGGGTTTTTGAGTCAGGTGACAGAACGAAAAGGGAGTGTTCTTTTGTGGGTGCAAAGTGTAGGAGAGGTTTCTGACATAAAGTTTGTGTGCTGTTTTGAAATGATGCAGTGCAGGTGGTGGTGAATGGTAGAAAGAAGAAGAAGGACTAGTGGACTCTTCAGGAGAGTTAGAAGTGGAAAAGAGTATTACAGAGTCATCTTCATTAATGGAAGGTTTCAAGCAAGCTTCCATTGTGTGGTTTTGATTATTCTGTGGGAGATAAGTGAGCTTAAGAAGGCTAAGTTTCATGGAGAATGCTCAAGTTTAGAAGAAATGGAAGTTGAAACAACCATGTTGACCGTTCATTGTAGGTGGTGACATATTTGGTAGAGGTAGGTTATCTGAGACAGTTAACTCATGAAGTGAGGAGTTAACTTCTTGTTACAATTTCATCAACAACCAACTTACTTGTTGGATTTTCAAATTCATCAGTTTGGGTATTCTATTTAATATATTATTATTTGAGTTTGATACCTTGTTGGTATAGTTAGGTGACGAGATGGTAGAAGATTATGGCTTGTTTTATAGGGTCAATTTTCTGGACCAGGTTATATATGCAGAATTATGATACAATTGCAAGGTTCTCAACTTCTGAAAGTAATTTTATAGCACTAATTACATTATTCTAACATAACGAAACGCACATCATATAGGAAACCGGTCATTGAAGATAAATTAATAGTTAAAGAGGGTTTTTCTGAAGTACTCTCAAGTTTTGGGTTTGCTTGCTGAAATTTGGTCAAGCTGAACAAGACTTGCTCATTGTGAAACGCTTAGAAGTTGAACTACTATTTCTCATTGGCTCTACATAAAAATGAGCAACACTATGAAGTCATAGGCATAAAAATGATCTCATGTTTGGCCCTATGTGTTAGTCAACTCAGGTTGGTGTATATGATGTTCCAGTTTGGTTGTTAGAACTTCTCACAACCATTACCTTCCCAGGTTGTTTTAATTTTTTTTTTTTTGAACTTAAGTTTTAAAATATTAGTAACTAGTAAATCCTATCCTATACTGTACGAATTAAAACCAGCAATTATTATTTATCAATCACTTAGATCTTATATGGCCTATCAAAAAAGAAAATTAGATCTTATATGATGGTCAAGAATGACACCCAACATTAATATCTCATTGCGAGAAAAAAAAATGGTAAAAACTTTATTGGCTTGGAGAGGCGTTCAAGTACTTGCAAGAAAAGTTTGAAAAAAGCCTAAATCTAAAAAATGTATTAAAAGAAGAAATTAAGCAACATGTACCCTGTCAAAAACAATTGACATCCCAAACTAAGCATAAACATCAAACAAGCATTTACATAATATCTAGTATTTGGCACATGAATGCCGAGACAGATATCCAACTTCTAGATTTACTCCAGTAAGGTGGATAACTCAGCCATGGAGAAATGAAATAAGCCAAAACGAAGTAAAGAAGCAAATTTGTCCTTGACGAGAACCTAACCAAATTACAGGTTTGGATATCATTTATCAACCATACAGGTAAATACAATTGTGTGAAATCTTGATGGTATACAGATTGACAAAGCATGTAGTATGATCAGGTTGACTCTTCAACATATAAGATAAAACCTTTCCACTGGATCTTTACTTTAGATCTGGTGACCATAAACCATGTCGCTTGAAGAACTCTCTAAATCCGTATGCACTAACATCGTTGTGGAACTGCAAGTGTATAAAAGAAATGAAAATCTAAATAAAATATTACAATATGTAAACGTAACAGATAGAGCCATGGATATTTATGAGGCATGTTCAAAAGAATTCTGATATATTTTACAGTCACATACTGGTAGATTTATTTTACTACTCAGGTATACATTCATTTTACATTTTTGTTCCAGACTTTGAGAGCCATAGTGCAAATTGCAAAATACAAAACATTATAATTATTATGCTCCAAGATGTCTGAAAAAAATAAAGGAATCCCTAGGTTCCATCTAGACCTAAGGGGGAAGAACTTACAGGCAAAACCTTCACGTTGTATTTAGTAACATTTGGATCAGCTACCTTTCCCTGGTTAGCAGCCTGTATAAAAAACACACAAGTTTCAAGTAACAATAAAGATTTATATGTCACGGTAGTCATTGAAAAGATTAACCTATGAATAAAAACCATATCATTGCCGCAGAGTATATATTTTCTGCTTAATCATTCCATCAAACAACAACAACAACAACAAAACCCTTGACCCATCAAAAGAAAATATATTACAATTTTATCCCATGAGAAATTTAGGCAGTCATAAGGTTGTAGTTAACAGGGATGGAAAGTCATACTTGTGTTGGACTTTGAAATATTTCAATGAATGGGTATTCCTTTTTCTGCCGAGTAATACAAAAACCAGGATACTTTGGACATTCAACCTGCAAAGCACCAGAAATAACCAGTTCATCAATGTACAATAACAATGTTACAGAGTATGCAGAAAATTAGTAAAAACTCAAAACCGAAGGTAAAGAATGAATAATAAAGAGCAATGAAATATAAAGGATAAGTTGATGAAGCATGGGTTCTACTGCGAGCCTTGTGCCTAAACTCGCCAAAAGTAAACCCCAACTGCTTGCAAACACTTGTCGCAGTGTGATTTTGTGATTCTATCTGATGAGACAAATTGTATGCTTCATTATGAGGGTATCCTTGATATGATGGTCCACACTCACAAAGGTACATCAACGAAAAATAACTTACACGCATAAATTTTACATGTGGATAAAACTCAGCAGCAGCTTCATCTAATACTTTGTCAAGATGTCGTGTGTAACTTCCCCTACATTATTAAATTGTAAGCAGTTATTCCTAAATCATTTCACTTTTCTCCTTTTTCTTTCAATTCAGAACTAAAGCCAATTTCAAATGAGAATTCAAGGGCTGACTCTAGATTACCTGATAGTAAATGCAACAACCACAGGAAAGCCTTCATGAAGGAGTTTGACAAACTCACGCTCAGAGGTAAAATGAATAACCCTTGATGGTCCAAGATACTTTGGATAACCAGTATAGTACCTAAAATTACCAAAAAGATATAAAAATCCAAGAATATTGAAACCTTAAAACAATATACAGAGCATTAGATGAAGTGAACTTGCTTCAGGAATAATGCATGGAGGCATTGTGCCATAACAGCAATTCTATAAATTGAATAAAGAAAACTATACCTACCATAGTCAACCCCTACTGAACTTAAATAGTAATGAGCTTCCAAAGACTTATAGATATGATTGAACAATTCTTCAATCAAACAACTAAAAACTATATTATATATAATAATAACTGCCTACATAAAAGCAGGGTTGTTAATGGCGGATAGCGTAGCGTAGCGGCAAGCCCAAAAAATACTATTTTGAGCTATTGCAGCGCTATAGCGCAAATAGCGGTGAATAGTGGAGTAGCGGTGAACCCCCAGGAGTCCAGGACGCTACGCTATAGCGCTATTGCGCCGCTATAGCGCGCTATTAACAAGCCTGCATAAAAGTAAGAACTGAATGCCAAAATTTTAAAATAAGCATATGATATGCAGGAAGTCATACTTGCAAGTTGAACGAAGATGACCGATCATCATATCAAAAAACGACGAATCTTCCATTTCACGGGCACTTCCTGCAGCATAAATAAATATTATATGAGTGTAGATTACATTAATCTCATCTTAGCCTCATATCTAAAGATAAGAACTAAACTAACCAAACAAATTGATCAAAATTGCAGAATTCACTCAGTTCCCAGTTCCCACCACTAGCTAAGATAACCAATTAAGCAGGGAAATTCATTATAAACCTCATTGAAACCTTCTTAGCTTCATTTCTACTATGATCACAATGTGTTGTGGATAAAGAACTAATTGAGGCATTTTATCAAACAGGTAGCGAGCATAATGCACAATCAGCAAAAACAAACATCACATTGAATGCAAAATTGAAATACAGAAACAAGAGTGAAGTAGAGATACAATAGTAAGTGTGTGTGGGAAATGAAAAACCTCAAATTCAAAATCGCATACCTCACTTTCCCAGCAGCGAAACAGAGAAGAGTGTGACAGATATTGATGAAGAAGAAGACTGTGGAATGTGGTGGGTTTGCAAATCTGTTATTGGGCCAAAAATGGATAAATTGGGCTGATGCTACTTGGCCCAATAGAACTCAAACAGTCACTGATGTTCGACCAAAAACAAAAATTATTAATAAATTTATGTTTATTAGTTATATCAACCAATCCGTTGTAGTCTAGTTGGTCAGGATATTCGGCTCTCACCCGAAAGACCCGGGTTCAAGTCCCGGCAACGGAATTTTCTTTTTACTTTTTAACAAGAAATTGTATTCTGTAATGTGACTTGGAAAGCTTACGTAGTTTGATTACTTATTTGTATTTTAGCAAATTTTATTTAAATCTAACTTCAATTTATAAAAAAAAACCATGTTATGACATGAAAAGCTTATCTAGTTTCCCTTAAAAATTATAGATACTCATATTCCTTAGCATGTAATCATTTTTATATTAGTATCTCAAAAAAAAAGTTTGTATCGATTGCATCGATCATTGTTACGGGATAGAGCATGTCTTTAGATTTATAAGTCTTTTACATATTGCTATCTAACACAACTCTTGCGTCAATCGTGAAAGTTAATGTATTCTCTATTTGTGTATAAAATATACTTAATAGTGTAATTTATTTATTTTTAAAATTCAAGTAGTAATTAACTAGTAATTAAGTACTGAATGAATTTTTATTAAATGACTGTGTAAAATTTTTTTTACACTATCAACGCATAGTAATTAAATTCTATTTATAAAACATAAACCACATTAACACATCAAGTCTTAAGTCTTATTTGTTGTTTGACGTTTGGTGAGTGGTTGCTCAAAGTTAGCTTTGATGCATCGATGAATTCAGCTGGTTTGGTGAGCTTTGGCTTCATAGCTTGTGAGGTGAATAAGGTTGAGCCTCACGGTGGATGGAAATTAGTTGGTGAGGGAGATTCTTTTCTTTTGGAGTTACTCACTGGAGTGAGTTCTTACTAATGACACATACGTTCATAGCTAATGACTAAGCGAGAAGATAGTCACAATTCAATAGATATTAGACAAGAAATGAATAGTTACTTTCTCTCATGTTTCCAATGAGCTTAATTTGGTTGTGGATGCGTTGGCTCGTCAAGCATCTCGAAATGCAGCACTTCTGCCGATATGGAAGTTCCCCTTCCAACTTAATCCCAAGACCTTTTTGCTTTGTTTTTTTTTTTCATTTCGTTGTCAACTTTCCAAGTGTAAAAAACATGTCATTAACTCAATAAATCATAGACCTACTTAAGATAAAAGAAGGTAAATTTTTTAGGAACATAAACGCAAAGTTTGATGATTTAGTGTTGAAGAAACTTTAAAAAAAATGTCGTAGAATCACATTTTTTTTTTGTCTTTATTTTAACTCGCACGTTTCCACTTGTTTGAAAAATTATAATTAATTCTTCGAACAAATGATTTTCTTAGAGTTTAAATTTATACTATCATACTTATGTGAGTCTACCTTATTTACTACTGGACTAAAAATAGTAGTTATTAGTTAGTTATTACTTGATCGATCTCATAAGTCAATGGAAAGAAGTTCTAAGCAAATAAGGTCAATTTTAGGGTGCAATGTATTTGGTGAAGGAAAAATAGTCCCAACTTCAACTTACCTGTCAAAGACGTTGTTTGTTGGTTAAGATGCGGTTGTCCATGTATGCGACTATAGGATTAGAGGTGAACCTGTTGAGTATGACTCATAGTCAATGTCAACTTGCCCTTGCATTTGGCCCAATTGTTGTCAGGGGGCGACTAGGGTGTGTGGGGTAAGGGGGCGTAGCCCCTCGCGGTACAGTTTATGGGTATTATTGTAATTAGATCATTAGTATCCTTATATATACTTGTAACATTGAAATCCTAATTATTCTATTCATAACGAATCAATAAACTTAACTATAATTGTTCTATAGTCGCAGACGTAGGAAATTTGGCCGAACTACGTGACCAAAGCTTTCGTGTGTTTCTCTCTACTTCGATTTGTATACGCGTTGTTGTTCTAAAAATTGGTATCAAATGACAATTTATCCTGGAGGTACGAAATTTGAAGTGACTCGGTTCGATGGAACGAGCAATTTCGGTTTATGGCAAAGGAGGGTTAAGGATCTGTTGGCTCAGTAAGGTTTACAAAAGGTGCTTCGTGATGAGAAACCGGTGGACATCACAACCATTGATTGGAACAAGATGAAGGAGAAGGCTACAAGTTTGATCCGACTTTGCATTTATGATGACGTGATGACTAATATTTTAGACCTCACAACTCCGAAGGATGTCTGGGATAAATTGGAAAGTCAGTACTCCAGGAAGGAGGCGATTTGCAGGCTCATGTCAACGCTTTCCACAACATCCCCGCTGATTTGACACGACTTGGTGTGAAGGTTGACAATGAGGATAAAAGCATTATTTTGTTGTGCTCTTTACCAAGCTCTTATGATTAGTTGGTGAGTATAAACCTTAGTACTCTTACGAAAATCAAAAGTAGATCATCTATATAAACCTATATATGATTCTACTAAAATCATGATACCAGCTCAACAAAGTAAATAATATGTTCAATTTAAAATTTATAGTTTTAGTCACCGATTTAGGACCTCTATATAACATAGGACCTTTTGGCTGGGATGCTCCAACATCCATTATTGCTCCCTACAGTAAAAAAAATCCAGAGAATGATCACATTCATGTTTTCCATTACATCAAATTTTAACAAATAGTCAACCTCTAGCACAATTAGGACAAACTAAGATCATTCACAGTTCAGAGGGTAGAATAGCATTAGTGCATTCAACGCAAAACATCCACAGGTTGGAAAGAGTAAACTTGACCCCAAGTCAAAACAGTGCATCTTTATTGGCAACAATAAAGGTGTGAAGGGGTACAAGTTGTGGGATCTTGTTAAGAGGAAGGTGGTTGTTAGCAGAGATGTTGTATTTGATGAGCAGTCCATGTTGAAATTGTGCAAGATACTGAGGTAGAAAACTCCAATCAGGACAAAATTCAGGTGGACTTTGAGGAGACACAGCGAGCCCAAGATTGTAGCCCAACAGCAGAATGAATCAAGCTCAGATTCAGGTGGAGTGCAAGATTCAGGTGGAGTACAAACTAGACTATACACTTGTGCGTGATAGGGAGCCTTGTCGTATTACAAGTTTTTCGAGAGGCTATGGCTAGTCAGGAGAAAGATAAGTTGATAGGTGCAATTGTGGAGGAGATGGAGTCTGTGACAAAGAAGGAGACATGGGATCTTGTTCAGCTGCCACAGGGAAAGAGAACTATTAGTTGCAAGTGGGTGTACAAGAAAACGCCAGCAGTAACAGAAAAAAAAAAGGGAAAAGTTCAAGTTTCGCATAGTTGCAAATTAAGGGGTATTTACAGCATAAGGGGATTGATTATGATGAGATTTTCAGTCCGGTGATTAGACACACTTCTATCAGGGCAGTATTGGCCTTGGTAGCCAGCAGGGATATGCATTTAGAGCAGATGGATGTGAAAACAACTTTCCTCCATGGTAATCAAGAGGAGCAAATCTACATGGAGCTGCCAGAGAGATTCAATGATATTAGACATGACAAACTTGTTTGCAAATTAAAGAGGTCTTTGTATGACTTGAAGCAGTCTCCAAGGCAGTGGTACAAGCGCTTTAATTTATACATGCTCCGAGTTGGCCATAGAAGGTATGATTATGATTGCTTTGTTTATTTGAGGAGCCTTGATGATGATTCTTTTATTTTCCTATTACTTTAATTATATTGATGATATGTTGATTGCTCCCAACCATTTACAAAATGTAAATGAGTTGAAGACAAAGTTGGGTAAGGAGTTTGATATGAAGGATCTGGGTGCTGAGGCAGAATACATGATAGTAGCTAAAGGTGCCAATGAAGCATTATGGCTTACAAGGTTAGTGAAAAAGTTGGGTTTTGAGCAAGTGAAGTTCATTTGCATTGTGATAGTTCGAGTGCTATCTATTTGGCGAACAATCAGGTGTATCATGCTAGGATCAAGCATATTGATGTGATCGGTTGCACAAGATTAGAGAGTTGTTGGCGTCAAAACAGATATTACTTAAGAAAATTCGCACTTCAGAGAATGCAGCTAATATGTTGACCAAGCCAGTCACCAGTGACAAGTTAAAACACTATTTGGACTTGTTACATGTTTCTCAGTCTTAAGCAGGAACTACACATCTCAGTTGACAGGATATGACATTATGCAGTGAATCTTCTTAGGGGTTTGATATTTGTCAAGGTGGAGATTGTTGAGTATGCTCATAGGCAATGTCAAGTGGGCAAGGGGCAGAGTCGTGGTAGGGGTATTATTGTAATATGGATCATTAGTATCCCTATATATACTTGTAACACTGAAACCTTAATTATTGTATTCAGAACGAGTCAATAAACAGAACTATAGATGCTCTATAATTGTAGAAGTAGGCAATTTGGTCAAACTGTGTGACCAATGCTTTCGTGCGTTTTTCTCTACTCTAATCTATAGATGCGTTGTTGTTCTAAGAGAACTACTATTTGATATTGTGGATTTGTGGTGGCCAAACTTTGGCTATATGTAATTTTTGAAGTAATTAACTTGTCTGCCTTATAACGGATTTTTAGTTATTTTCAAATATTACATACAACACAAATTTAAACAAAGGAAATTAGTCTAATATTAATCTCCATCTTGGCGAATATCAAACTAAAATTTTACCTCGAATATAAATAAAGTGCATCTAAATTTCTTAAATACACGAAAAAAATAATTAGTCAAAACAAATGTTACGTTTCAGTTGCGCCACATATTATCATTTTGTATCTTAATCTTGTTTAGTGCCAAAAATTTGGGGCAAGATATATTTATTATCACCATATATTTGCATATAGTGTTATATAGTGTTATCCGGCTAGAACATAATTGTATTAGTGGAGAAAGCTTATGGTTTAAATGAGAGAGAGAAAAAAAAACCTACTCCCTCCGGTCCTTTTTATAAGAAAATATTAGTTTTCTTGGTAATGGTTTGTTTGATTTATAATTGAAAGCCCGTTTTATAATATGAGAAAACATGACTATACTTTGCAATGAATAAAAACATGAAAGGAAGTATCTCCTTTAATTTGTATTCATGCACGTTCAACTCACTCGAGTCACTAATAAACACAAACTAATTAAGCACTTGAGATATTTAGAACACATGATGGCAATAAGATATGGAAAAAGATATTTGGCACGAGCTGGAGGGGCACGAGCAGGCACGAACAGTATTTATGACTAATAAATAATATTTAAAAAAACACAAAGCAAACATTTTGCATCAAACTAGGGCATTACTGTAACCAAAAAAAGAAAAAACTAGTGCATCAGGAACAGAAAAACCCTTTTGTGGGTACCCTGGTTTTGGCATCTCTTGTGCCAAAAATGGCTTCCCAATCCTCAATTTGTCAAACACCCAATACATCATCAACCAAATATTCTATGAAAGTCAATTAGAGTGTCGAATGTTGAATTTTCAAGTTCAATTGTTGTACCTTGCTCTTCCCAGCGTGTTCCATCTTGTTCCTAACCAAAAGGAGGTGAAGCGGCCTTCAGAGTTCAGATCGACACCGTCCTTGGGGAGCAAGACCATGGTAGGCTCGTGCGGTGAAGGCTCGGTGGAGCCATGGAGGCATGTTGTGGCCAGGCGCAAACGGGGTACCTCAGGCTTGATTGGAACGACGCGAATAGAGTACACGGAGGTTGCCACTGTCGATGGCGGTCTTGTGATGGTGGAGGGTCGAGATCGCGTGAATCCTATGGGAGAAGAGAACTGAATGAAATGCCACGTGTCTGCTCTTACATAGGTGTATCGTACCATATAGCGTTACTCATAAGATATTAATCAGGGCCACAATCTACTGCCATAAAAGGAAAACCCAATGGTTGTTCCTTTCTAATAAAAGACAACAGTTACCGATATTGACAAATTAAACTTGGCTATCATGTTTTATATAACACTTTATTCACATCACATTAATGGGTTCTTGATAGTTACATTTAACCTTCTTCAGTTCTTCTGATGAGGTATATTGTCAGTCTGATAAAGATCTCTCTTGCATGGGTACGGCTGTTTTGGCCGCGTACCCGTACCGAGTACGTACCTGGTACGCATACGCTGTGGGTACGTACCCGGTACCGACCCGTTCCAAAAAAAAAGGTTCCTGGGCTCAAAACAACAGCGTTTTGCCTTTTTTTTTCTGGCTCAAAACGACGTCGTTTTGGCCTTTATATCTTTTTTCCCTGACTCAAAACGACGACGTTTTGCCTTTTTTTTGCATAATTTATTTATATTTAAATATTATGTATATTTTATTATATATTATATTTAAAAAAATATACATATATCTAACGTACCCGTACCTCTGTTTTTTCAAAAATCGCGTACCGCGTACCCAATACCGTACCCGTACCGGGTACCGTACCCGTACCCGTACCGGGTACCGTACCCGTACCCGTGCAACACAGATAAAGATGCATATCAAATTTGCCAAAATGTGCATACACACTTGAAATCGAATCTTGAATTACAATAAAAAAATATTATGAAACAATGCATTCGATCTCCCCCCGAGTTAATTACCTCTTTAACAAATCTTGAAAGATTCCTACATATCTTCTTTAATTGCAAAAGTAACAACAAGGTCCATTGAAATTTGATATGAAATCTTTTGATCATGTGGGTTCAATTTTGCCAGTTTTACCATAACACATCTAGATACAGTGGACTATATATTACTTAACCAAATCATGAAAAGAAATTAATGCAGAGAAATGGAGATGCATTGTCATACTTTTAATTCCTTCACTTCATAAAACAATTTATTTACATATATATATATATATATATATATATATATATATATATATATATATATATATATATTTCCGGGGTTATTTAACCACGCACACATTTTTATTTATGAGCCTCAGGGTTTGGATCCTCTCATGTGTAAAAAAACTTGAGAGTGTCAAGTTTCATCATCTCACCATTAATTTTATTTTATTTTATTTTTTCATTTATTATTTACACAAAAGTTAATGGTGAAATGATAAAACTTGACACTCTCAAGTTTTTTTACACTTGAGAGGATCCCGGCTCATGAGCCTCATAATTTTTTGTTTTAATGCATAGATTTGTTATGGGTTTAGCGATACAGGTTATCAAGGTTATGAAAACCGGACCGGTGATCAAACCGGTGAGGGCACTGGTTCACAGTTCATTGGTCTAACCGTAGTTGAACCGTGGTCCAACCGGTTTTACCGCTATAATTTTTTAATATTATTTTAAAATAAATAAATATATGTATATAAAGTAATAATAATGGATTTCTCTTCAAATAAAATTTCTCATCTGTCTTCTTCATCCCTCTTTTACTCTCTTCAAAAAATTATTATGATCACAAGCTATTTTTTCATTTTTCTCTCTTCCTCAACCAGTTGAATCTACTCATTAGAAATTCTTTTATTCTCCATTTTATTTTGCCCCTTCTTCTCTGTTTCAAAATCAAGAAACCATTCACGGCTTCTATTATGGCAAGGACAACCCAAATCAAGAAAACATTCAAGTCCATTACAAGTTTACAACCCAATTCTTTTAAATCAAGCTGTGTAATTCAATAATTGCAACAGGAATTATAGCACTGGTTTACAACACTTGTAGTATTATTCAATAGAAGAAGAAGAAGAAGAAACAAAAACAGAGGGTTGAGGTAGAAGAAACAACCGTAACAGCGGCAAGGGGCGGGGACGGTGAGGCGCGCGAATAACTCTAGTGACGAAGACTGGCGGCGCGACGGAGGTGGCTGCGAGCTGGAAAGAAGTTTGGAAGATCTTTGGGGAAGAGACTAGGGTTTTCTACATTTTCTGGAACTGATGTGGAGTTGCAAAGCGTATTTTGTTTTCTCTCTTTTTTGTTTAGTTGCAATTTTTTTTATCTGTTGTTTACTGGGCTGAGCCCATTGTTGTTTTTTGAAGCATGAGCCCATTGTTACTGAGCACAAATTGTGAAAAAACGTAAAAAAAATAATTTTATGAACTAAACCGCCTGAAACCGCCAACCGGCCGGTTTTTGCCGGTTCGTCTGATTTTTGGCCGGTTCTTTCGGTTCATCACCGGTTTTGATACTACACGGTTTTATGGGTGTTTCGATCCGGCAAGGGGTTCGGTTCCCGGTTCAACCGATCGAACCGGCCGGTCCGGTCCTGTTTTAATTACCATGCAGGTTATCATATATTTTTGTGTTTTAGTGATTGAACACATACAACAACTTGATCGACAAGAAAACAGTCATTTTACAACCACCATCACGCAAATATACATATATAACCACCGTTCAGTTTTCCTGCTTACCAAAAAAAACCACCGTTCAATTTGTTGAAAAAACATGATTTTTTTTTTGGTTTAGTGGAGGGCCTAAGCCCAAAACAAGAAACTAAACTCGGACAGCCCGAGGAAACGAAACTCCTGAAACATCAAAGAGGAGCAAATTGGAACACCTAGGGGGAGGGCTCTCCAGAACATGAAGCCATATCTCTAACTCATGTGCCATACTAGCTAGACAATTCGCTACTTGGTTGGCCTCTCTGCAGGCATGCACACACTGGACCTCTCACGCATTCGCCATAAGAGCTCGAACCTGATTCACAGGGCCACCGTACGGATGATTGGATGAAGCTCATCACAACTAGAATTAATGAGTTGGACAGCAACACTGGAGTCACTCTCTACAATCACCCTCAGAAAACCTCTATTCCAAGCTTCAGAAAGGAATGTAAAGATTTAAGATGCCCCATAATTCCGACCACAAGACATTGGACATGCCCAGGTTCCTACCAAAACCAAACAACCACCTGCCGTCAGAGTCTCGAGCCACACCGCCATACGCTGCTAGTTGTAGGGGGCCCTTCACCGGGCCATCACTATTGCACTTGTCTCGTGATTTTTCTTCAATGCTTATGGCGACGGCACAGAACCGTCGCAAGGATTTTATTGACTTTGGGGTTAATTAATCATATCACTGTATTGCTTTTTTTTTATGTATTGCATATTAATTTGTCGAATATTAAAATTTTAAATTACACACAATAATTACAAATATAAAAGGTAATAGAAATAAATTCATTAATTACCTTAAAAATAGAAACACAATAAATAATTATTCCAAATCACTGTTAAAAATAAGCTTATTTAAATAAGTTTAGTTTTTGTGCGGATTTTTTTGCTGTGGAAACTAACATGAAAGTGTGAATGGGTTGTTCAATGGTGAAAGACCGTCTTTTACCACTTGAAATTATAAGTTTGCCCTTAAACTAATTATAAATGCCAATTATGTCATTATTGCTATCTCAACCCAAACCGATATGGATGGCTTCAATTCTGATTGTTTCGTTCATTTTATCGAGCATTTTCTGTTTTTTAGCTTTCTTGTTAGTTGTTTTTCTTTCTCTTTGTATTGGGTTGAAGTACCCCTTGTACTTCATTTCAATATATCATTTGGCTTATAACAAATAACCACTATTTTTTTTCTAATACTTTCATTTATAATCTTATCTTATGTGTTATTTAGACAAATGTTTTCACATTTATAACACTGAACTTTATTGCAACATTACATATGTTGTAACAATCGTGCAAATTTTTAGTTTGAACCACATGTATCTTCTATCGAAGCAAATATATTTAAGTCATGTAGGATTATTACGGGAAAATGCTTCTCTACCAAAAATCTAATGCACATGCATTCACAGTAAAGTACACACGGGTAGACTCAACTCAACCAGAATGGCGTAGCTCGCCTGACAACTAAAATTAACTCGGCGATTGGGCTCGCAGTCTCATTTGGAATTTTTTATGTTAACCCGATGCCATTGGTTTTGGTCTTGGGTTCAGAACCTTATTAGAACTCGAACCAACCTAAGACCCGAATAATACCTATACCAACACAAATTCTTCTAGGCTTGGCTCTTACAAGGCATTTGCAAAGTTTGTAGTTTCATTTTGCAGCCCTAAGTCAACCTTCGTCCCTTCTCATCTCTCCACTCAATCAAACCCGAAGTCATTGTATCCAACTAGCCACCTAGCCGCCATCTCAAGACGAAGAAGTCGGAGTTTGTGACAGTGACACGGTTGCCACTTCCTTCACATTCGCCTCGTTCCTTGACACTCATCTCACTTCAAAGTTGTAGATTTCACCTTCTAACTTGACGTCGTGGATCACCTTCACGCTAGTGTTAGTGCACGAAAGTGGTTGCGAGATGGTGAGAGGTTTCACCTTCACCTTCAATCTCCGTTATAGGTATTTGGCGGTTCTTTATATTTTTGTCATTTTTCCTTTTAGATCTCTATTTGTGACATTTTGATAGTCATTTTGGATGTATAAATTTTACCAACAAGGATTTCAGGCAATGTGGATTTGAATTTTTTGCTTTTAAATTTTTTATGTATTTTTTTCCAACATTATGGATTTGTATATTTTGTAGTAGTCACTTTCTGAATATTTCTACTTTATTTTTTATTTTTTTGGAATTTTTATGATTTATTATTTTAATTCAAATCTGAAACCAACCTGACCATTATCAATAGCGTACGTTTGGATTAGCAGGAAAAATTAGTGTGTGACGTTAGGATAATTGATAGACATAAGTGATTCTATTAAAATTGAGTTTAGTAAATATAAGTTAAAGTAATGTAATTTATGTTTGCATAAGTTTATGAAAAAAGTGAGGTTGTTCACGAATGATAGTTCAAGTTGTAAAAATTATAAAATATATGAGTTGAGATAAGGGAGGTCCATGATCAATTCATCGAGAGTGCAATTTGATGAAATACGATTATAAAAAAAATTCATAACTGATTATCATTTAGGCAAAAGTAACTATTTGTTGTGCGAAGTAAAATTGATTCTATTGAATTGATTCAGCCAATACACCTAGATATCCTTTTAACTATAGTTAAAATTGATTTTAAGCCAATCAAATTGATTTGAGCATACGAGACACAAGCGCGTGGTTAGAATTTGTGCAAATAAATTCTAAAAAAACATGGCCCCTAGTTGTTTGCTTGCCCCACTTCCATAAATCACTTCAAATCAAACTCCTTCTTCTCTTCACTTCTCTCCTTCTCACCAAAAAAACATGTCTCGTCACCGACGACAAGCTTCCCAAGTCATGCCGCCGGAGCTTCTCGCCGGCGAGGACTTCACAAAGCCATTTGATCTGCAGGTCACTGAATCCCTCGGAGTTGGAACCACAAGTGCCGCCGCCGCTGCTGTCACCACCAACCACGACCCAGCTGAAAGAGAAACACCCCTTGCTTTCCCTTCTCCGGCAACCACCTCCAAGAAGCCGCCGCCTGGAAAAGCTGCCTGAGCTAACTGCTTTAATTTCTGGTTTTATCTATCTATCACTCTCTGATCTCTTCGATCGATCTCTTTGTTTTGAATAAATGTGAGAGTGAGACAGTGGGAGTGAAAATCTAAGGCCTTGAAATGTGGGGTAGTTTGTCTTGTTGTCTTTTCTTAGAACATGAAATTCAATATAAGCTTTTATTTTATTTTACTTGGAGTATATCATCTTCTAAATTTCCGTGTTCTATTATATATTATTTATTTTTATTTACACTCACGAAATTATATATGTGCACGGCATAAAGAAAATTAATACTAGCATATATAATTGATAATTAGTGCTTAGAAATATGACTATATAAGTCCTGCAAAATTAAGTTAAGTGTTGCCTTCTCTCATTCATAGAGATTTCTTCTTCAGTAGAGATTTTGGTTCTGAAATGTCAAACAATCTTTTATATTTTTTTACCCAAACATTAAACTCTTGACCAAAATTTCCCTTTCCTCTCCTCCTCAAGTACCTTTTTGTGTTCCTCACAAACCAGCCCCTTCTATTCCCCATGAGCTCACTTTTCATAGAACCTTCCACCAATTTGAACCTTTTTCAAGCACTCATATATATATTTTTTTTGGACAAAGCACTCATCATCTTTTAAACACTCCACCCCTGTACTTTGCTCTCAAAACCCGGCCTTCCCGGCCCATAGACTTTCCACTTCATTCAATAGTTTCTACGACATTGTTAAAAGCAGTGTTATCAGACTCGGACCGGACCGGCCGGTTGAACCGAGAACCGGACCCCTGGTCGGTTTGAGTCGAGCAACGGATCGGACATGCAATCGACTCGTCTTGAACCGGAATGAACCGGCCGGTTCGATATAAAAACCGGTGACCCGGAGCTACGGTTGGACCGATAAGTTTTTTTTTTTGAAATTCCACCACCTGAATCTTCAGATCCACAACCGGCAATGCAAAAACGAGATCCACAGCTTGCATGTTCATTGTGCCATGGAGAAATGATGAAGAGAGAGTAAATGTCAAGGGAGCCGGTAATCAACGAACGACTAAGGGAACCCAAAAGGAGGTGGAGGTTTGGTCTCGAAGCTCACATCTCGAAGCTCACATCAGATCGTGAATGGTGGAAAAGCGAACTTACATCCGGAAGGTGCTTGCAACTCGACACCGAGGCTGGCGTGAACAAGACAAGCTTTTGAGGAGCAAGAAAGATGGACTTCGCGGTTGATGGTGGCTGCAACTTTGGGTGTTGGACGAGGCAAAGGAGAAGATGCAATGGTGGAGGTGAAGTGGTTGCTAAAATGGAGGTGGAGAAGAAGGAATAAACACAGTGGTTGAATTTGGAAGGGTGAGCGTGGGAGAGAGTGGAGAAGATTGGGATGTGTAATTAGTGATGAATGGTAAAGCTCTAGAAGGTGCTTTGCTTTTCCCATATAAAAAAATGCAAACTAAATTAGAGAGACTAGGTAGTAGGCACATCAAGAACGAGAAGGTACTTTACTTTTCCCATAATTTTTTTTGACTAAAGTTGAGAGAGTGACATTATGATAGACTTGTCATTAAACAATGCACAAAATGCACAAGAGTAATAACATCAGTAGAGCAGTGCGCAGAAGTAGTCACATAGGTGCAGTAAAGGTAGATGAAAAAATAATTTATTTCTAGTTACATTTTGTGTGTATGGTATTTGTGACATTTAGTTATGCTATTATGATTTTTTTAATTTTTTTTAATATCAACCGAGTCAAACGGTTCAACCAGTGACTCAGTGGTCAGACCAATGACCCATTGACCCAGTGCCCTGACCGAGTCGATCTCCGCGTCGAGTCTGATAACACTGGTTAAAAGTAACAATGTACTTTACCTCTAAACTCTCTTTCTCCCTATGTTCACAAATTATATTTAATAATTTAAATGTGAGTTTGAGTTCCACATAAGTTAAATATGAGAATTGAAAATCTTATAAGTGTTTGGCCTAAGAAAGGAGATGGTTTAAAACTGAGGGATAAAACTTCATATTGGGCTTTAAAGAGCAAACCCTACATCTTTCACCCAAAAGTCCAAAACCTTAAGGCAATGGGTGTATTAGTCATCACACTTATAAATCACTCAAAGTTATTCTTATCTTCCAATGTGAGACTTACTCACACTTGAATTCCCAACAATCTCTCCCTCAAGTTTGAGTCTATCTCAAACGAAAGTTGGACTTGTACTTATCCAGAACCTCAGAGGCTGTCATTCTAGGCTTGTGCTCCTGAGTCTCAGAGGCCCACGACCCATGGTCAAACAACCATCGGCTCTGATACCACTGTTAGGCCAAAGAAAGGGCCAAAGAAAGGAGATGGTTTAAAACTAGGAGATAAAACTTCACATTGGGCTTTAAAGAGCAAACCATAAGTGGACCAAACACCACATCTTTCACCCAAAACATTAAGGCAATGAGTGTATGGGTCCTCACACTTATAAACCACTCAAACTTATTCTTATCTTCCAATGTGGGACTTACTCACACTTGAATTCCCAACAATAAGAATGCAACTCATAAACTCAACGCCTTAAGATTTCTAGTAAAAATGTGACGTCGAGTTCTTGTTATAGTCTTTAATGTTAGCTCATGGTCTCCCCTTGTCTCCCTATCACCGTTCTCCCTTTACTGAAGAAATTTTTCACGGACCCTCACAACCCCATAAGAAGTTACTTTGCAAGCTTTTCATTTTATTAGCCACAATGACATAAATTTTAAACAAAAAGAAATAAAATTAGAGGGATAAAGTTTATATTTTTGTTTTGGTACGGGTTTTCTTTTATGTTCTTTGTCTCAACTCTATAGCTTTATGGCGCTTTGTGGATTTTGGCTTTCGGTCTTTTGGTTTGCTTGGCTAGGCTTGATCTCTGTTTTGCAGGTGTCGTGCAGTTTGATATGATTTGTTATTGTCGTTGTTTTTTTCGACTTCAAATGGGGGGGGGGGTCCTTGATGCCTAGACGTAGAGGTTTTGGTTATTGCCGGTGTTTTTGAGGTATTTGGGAGGTTTTTGGCTGTAGTTGTTGAGCTTTTGCCAGCGTTTTGTTGGCATGTTTATTGTACGCATATTGAGAGGGGATGTTTCTCAACTTTATATATTTATATATAGCTTTCGTTTTTGAAAAAAAAGTTTAGTATTGTGCTTACAAGCAAAAAAAAAAAAAAGACCTCCAAAAGACAAGTTATCTCTTCTAGTGGTCAACGTCTTTTGTAGTTTCTTTATGATTGGATCCTAAGTTGATGTACTTCTAGGATTTGCTCCAACCTCAACTCCCAAGTACACAAATGCGACACTCATAACTAGCAAACTTCTTTATAGAAAATTAACCTCCTGCCCATATATCAATTCAAACCATCTCAGATTGTTCTTTATCGCGTAAATGTTGTCCAACGACAATTCTCTAATAAACAATGTGTAGTTCGGAAACCGATGATGAGCGATTTCAGTGGCATTGTTCCCAATTTTGAAGCCATTATAAACAAATTCAGCTTTACGGCTTGTCTCGTCAACTCCCATAGCCCTGTCATAATTGAAAGGAGAAAAAAGTAACTGGATCACCTTGCCTTAACTCATTTTCCATTTTAAATTCATCTGTCATGCTCTCATTCACCAAGACATAAAGGAAACCTGATTGATTCCACATAACGATTTATCTATTGAATCCATTCTTGAATGAAGCTCATTCTCCATAACATGTAATACAAGAAATTCCAATAAACTGAGTCATATGCCTTTTCCAAATCAATTTTGAACATACAACATAATTTTTCCTTCTTTTGGCCTCATCCACTAACTCACTGGTCATCACTACCCCATCAAACATATTCCCTGTTTATAAAGGCATATTGATTTCCTCTATTACGCTATTTACAACCTTCCTTAACCTCAGCAAGGAACTTAAGAAATTATCTTGTACAAGAAACTAATAAGAGAGAAAAGCATGTACTCACCTAAATCAATTGGAGCCTCAATATTTGGGACTAAGGCAATGAAATATGAATTATATCCATTATGAAAATTTCCATGATGGTAAACTCATTCAACACCCTCAATACATTCGGATGAAGAAAATGGCAAAAGGTTTTGAAGAACTTTAAATTAATTCATCTAGGCCTCGGAATTTCCTACCATCACGCACCCACACACTTGCAGAATCCTTCGTAAAAGAAGGAATCTCGTATGGATCCGAAAGAATTTGAAGCAAGGAATCAAGGAAGGAAGAAGAGAACAAAGGATCTTCTTCCTCAAAACTTTTTCCCTCCAAAAGGTAAATCAAAACCATTTTTTTAAATTTTAAAATGGAGACAAAATTTTGAAATTAAGCATACATGCTTAAAAAAGAGGAAGCTCGGGAAGCGGTTAGAAATTGAAGCCCTGAATCAAGCGGTAAAGCATTTTAGCTTCACATGGAATTTTCTCATTAAAAAGATTGAAAGAAGGGAAATAGTTTTGAAGGGTTCCTCTTAAAAATGAAACTTGCCACGTGTTCCGGTATGAACATTGAGAGAGGGAGTTGTCCCTAGAGTGTAGAGAGAGATTGCACTAGAGAGTGAAAGTCACTGAATTTCATATGTGTATTGAGTAAATGAGCAAAAGTCCCCTTCAAATGGTAACCGCTACCTATTTATAGTGTAACTGCCCCTAATGAGCCTCGCTGGCTGAGGCCCAATCCACAGACCAGGCACCCGCCGCTCGGCGAGCAACCCTCTGGGCGTAGCCCCTCTAGGGGCTCACCTAGTCCACAAGTCCACAAGACACCGAGCTCGAAACATGAGATTGGAGGACACATTTTGAAAACACACTTTGCTCTCATGCTTCGAGCTCGGTGTCTTGTGGACTGGGCGAGCCCTTAGAAGGGCTAGCCAGAGGGTTTCCCGCCGAGTGGTGGGTGCCTCGCCTGTGGATTGTGCCTCAGCCTGCGAGGCTCAACCGACCAATTAAAGGCAGTTACACTATAAATAGGTAGCGGTTACCATTTGAAGGGGACTTTTGCTCATTTACTCAATACACATATGAAATTCAGTGACTCTCTCTCTAGTGCAATCTCTCTCTACACTCTAGGGGCAACTCCCTCTCTCAATGTGTTCATACCGGAACACCACGTAACGTTAGGGCAGAAGCTGGAAAGGCCAAACAGAACTAGAAATCGGACGATGGGACAGTCGAGCGATTTTGCATACAAGCATGTTTCTCAATTTTTTCTACATTAGTTGAACTAATTTTAATCAACTTCTTTAGTAGGGATTACATACATTTTATCTTAAATTTGTCATGTTTTCTTCAGTAATAAACTCTTATATATAATTCAAAATTTAATTCTTTTTATTCTAAAATAAAGAACTGAATAGTATATCACCTTCCATTTTAAATGAGTATCGGAGTAACGCCTTAATTTTATTCTATTGGTATAAAATTTATTATTTATTTGACTAAATATTTTAGAGGGCTTATCTAAATCGCATCAGCTAAGTATAATGTAAAATTATAGTAATTAGCTTAAAATGTGTTTTAGACTTTTAGTACGTAGTATTTTAACATGTCTTATGACCTGAAATTTCGTAAGACACGGGTCACACAAGTAAGGCTAAATAGTTTTATCTTATATTTATTTGAAGTGATTTAGACAAACTCTTTATTCCATTTTTGTTATGACATATAGTTCTTTGCATTTACGTTCAATAGTTAAAAGCACATGCACCTCGATGATTCAAGCTAGTTAAGAGACATGGATTGATCGAGCCAACTTTTAAACAGTCTTTGAATGTGTTCTGGCAAAAATTCAAATAAACCATAATTTATTACGATAATTCATTACAAGTTTAATTTGACTTGTAAAGTAGTAATCTCTTTATTTTAAAACGTTTGTTGTTTGAATTTTTACCTAATTCTTCAAATTTTTATTGTTTTAGAAAGAGAAAAAAGATGATGCACTGACGGTGTAAATTTTTTTTTACACCGTCAACCAATCAGATTTAAGGATGTGTCACGTCAAATAATGAAATTAATTAAAAAGAGATATTTTCTCACATCCTTGAAATCTGATTGGTTGACGGTGTAAAAAAAAATTACACCGTCAGTGCATAAAAATTAAACTCTTTTAGAAATCCAATATTATTTATGTCATTTTCTACCTGTTATATATATTTATTTAATATATTTCTCATCTAGAGTGTGTTGTTTCTTATAAAAAGGACCGGAGTCTACATGGAGTATTATATTCCTCATCTAACATCTCTTATTTTCATATATTACTATTTTGACAAATTACTTAACCAATAACTATTATTTTCTCTAACTCGAAATTAAATAAATGTTTGCATAAAAATATATTAAATGAAAATATTTTATTCAAATTATACATCAATAAATAAGCTTTAAACTTGTGAGTATAACTTTAAACCAGAATTGTTATAAAATGGTTGAATTTCAATTTTTACTTCATTTCAATATAATGTTTGACTTATCTAAAGAAAATGAAATGGTTGAAATAAATCAAATAATTATGATAGTCAAACACTTCATATAAAACATTAATGCTATCAGTAAATAAATGACAAACTTTCAATGCTAAAAATTAAATACACAAACAATAAATAGACTTTTCTTTTAGTATTAATGTGGCTTATTAATGTAGCTCTAAAGATTTAATTTTCACATCAAAGTTGATTTACGTAAGCACTAGTGAACAATGAATGTAATTGTGCAAGAAAAACTAAGATATTGATTCATGGTAAAGTTTTATTTTTGCGCATTAAAAGCTTATCATTTAATGAGTTTGACTTGTGATTCATGAACCACTCAATTATAAAACACCCACAAATATCTTTTTTTTTTTCATCTCTCACTTACAATTACGTCACATCGTATATGACACTACTCTTTCTTCTCTTCTTTTTTTTATGTGAATGTCTAAGAAATATATTTGTTTGAGCTTTATCAAAACTTTTTGGTATATGCACGCACATATAATTAGATCATTGTATATTGAGTTAGAAGATACATATATATTAGACGTGCATTAGATCTTAATAAGTGTGTTTGACTGTATTTTCAACCCACATTAACACATATTCTAAAAAAAATACTACATTTTTTCAAAATAATAAGAGAGTTGAATTAGATGAAATGATTTTCACATGAACCCCAACTCTAATTAATAAATATACCCTAAGAACCTTAAGATTTTATTCAATGCATGAGATCACTTCAAAACCGATCTGATGTAAGGGTCAGTAATTACAAGAAGAAAAAAGAAAAGGAGGACTGAGAAAAAGGAAAGGATGATTTCCATTCCATTAGATTTAGAGGTATGCAGTAGGTAACTGATTAATGATGAAAAAATACTGGACTTGTGATTACTACTATATGACCTGCTTCTTTCTATTTCATTTGTCTGCATGCTATGCTTTCTCTCGGCATTCAAGATAGTGAGTTAATTTGACCCTTCCCGAGGGAGCAGGTGAGGAAAGCAACTCCTCTGAGATTATATGGAATTGAATTACAGAACCACACTATTATACAAGAACTACACTAAAATTAAACATGTTAGAAATTAAGAACAAGGTATTAATAACTAATAACCCTTCATTAACATTGATATACTTGTCTTATCAACAATTATTACACTAGCATGACAAGGAAAAGTAAACAGCTTATTACTAAGCCCTGTGATACACTATAATGACTGTTTATGAACATTAAGGTAACTAAAAGAAAGACAAGTAAATGACTCATAGCTTGTTTGACTCAGCGGTTGCACATAATTCAATGCACGACAACCCCAGAAGCTAAATGTTGTAGCTTCTCCTCAAAAGTGATTATGCTAAAACCTCATAACCAAACACGCTATCAATAGTCCTCAATAGTATGGTGAGTGAGCTCCGGGTTGACCATGGCCCCAATGCATGACATTGGGACTAGGGACACCATAATCCATTGGAGCTAGAGTCGGAGCCAGACCGAGACTGAAAGCAGGCATGCTGGAACTACTAGCACCTAGTCCTCCGCCGCCAGAACCACTAGCAGGGACACTGAAACCCATCGGAATGGAAGTCGGAGCCAGACCCAAGCTGAAAGCAGGCATGCTGGAACCACTAGCACCAGGGCCTCCACCACTAGAACCACCAATAGGGAAACCAGAACCCATTGAAACAAGAGAGAAACCCATTGAAATAGGAGTAGGAGCCGAACCAAAAACAGGCATGCTAGAACCACTAGCACCAAGGCCTCCACCACTAGAACCACCAATAGGGAAACCAGAACCCATTGAAACAGGAGAGAAACCCATTGAAATAGGAGTAGGAGCCGAACCAAAAACAGGCATGCCGAAACCACTAGCACCAAGGCCTCCGCCGCCGCCAGAACCACTAACAGGGACACTGGAACCCATTGTAGCCGAACCAAAAACAGGCATGGTAGAACCGCTAGCAACAGCAGCGCCGCCGCCACCAGAACCGCCAACACCTGCATGATCACCATCACCGCCGTCTTCGTTATCAATATCTTCTTCCACAATGTCATATTCAAGGACACCAATGTTATGATACTCTGGGTTCTTGAAAAGCAAAGCAGTCACGGTTACACCCTGATCCGCAGCCACGACCTTCCCAGCAACAGTCCCACCAAACACATAGCCCTGGGGATTAGTGAGGGTGATCCCGAAGGACGAGCGGATTGCGGAGGGAGGGAGGTTGGGGATGAACGGCGGCAAAGAAGGAGGAGGAAATCCACCGCTGATAGCAGATGGTGTCAAATAAGAGCCGGAGAAGCCCAACAAATTAAAGGGGCCATGAACGGTAAAAGGTGCGGCCTGGGTCAAAGGGTGGCAAAGCCTCACGTTGTTAACGGCGCCCGCAGCATGGAGCACGGCAATGCCGGCATTGCGGCGGCGGGCTACTAGGACGGTCGCCTCCACGACATCAAAGCCACTCCCAATGTCGATGACGGCTGGCTTCACAGGGTAATCAATATCCTGGGTGACGATCACAGGGGGCTTAGGCTTGTTCCTAGAGCCCGGCGGCCTACCGCGGACCTTCTTGGTGGAGGAGGACCCTGCCTCCTGTAGGTTGGGGAAGGTAGCGGCAGCGGCATAAGGAGCATATTGTTGCTGGAAGTAAAACCCAGAGGCGTCGCCGACATAAGGGACGGGGGCGGAGGCATACTGTTGCTGCAGCTGCTGACCAGTGGAGATGTCATCGATGTTGGGTGAGAAGGACATGGGAATGCCATGGTGCTGATCGGCCATTGTTTGGTGAGTGAGTGGGTGAAGTGAAGAGTATGAATTGCAGGTTTCTCAGGTAGGGAATTTATAGTGTGTTGAGGGAAGGGGATAGAGTTATTGTGCTGACATGGATGGGTAAGACAAAGAAGGTTCAGGAGAGAGAAGGGTGACGGTGGGCCATTACATGAATATTTTTATTATTTTTTATAATATCAGGGTCAGTCAAATTCAACAGGAAACTCCTGCCCTGGTCTATTTTATTATTATTTTCTAGGAGCATTTACTATGGTTTCTAGAAAACTAGACTTTATGTGTGCTCTAGAGGGAGAGTCGTTGATTTATTGAATAAAAACTCGGATGGTTGTGATCAAAGATAGGGGAGCAGGGTTAAAGATCATGTGTGTGTTAGGATAACGATTGAGTGAAGGATCAACATCTTTTATCGTTAATTGATGTCTCAGTGAATGTCCCACGAACGAGATTATGACATGTCAATTCAAATTCATTCATGAAAGGTTATAAATGTCATATCCATCTATTTTATAATTGATATCAAAGAATTAGTTATCCCAAAAGCTAGCATAAATTATATTGTTGAGTTCACGTAAGAGTCCATTTGGGCAAGGATCAAACTCTAGATTAATTAGTCATAGAGATTCTGATACTATATCAAACAACCAATTGTCTTAAAAGCATAATTTATTAATAAAGAACAACATGAATGGTTTCAATTGTATAATTTTATTGATTGAGACAGAAAAATAAATACTGCTTTAAGACAAAAAGGATCTCAAGCTATTAAGTAAAAGTCAATGGACTTTTATCTCAAGCAAATGCTAATATTTATTTGCATTGTGCTAACGAGTATTCAAATATAACCTACATGATATCCATGAGTCAAAATTTGAGTGGTTGTGATGAAAGATAGGTGATATGTGTTGGATTATAAAATATCCATGTGGAATTTCAATCTTAGGTCCTTCAATGAATAATGTTTTGCATAATAAATCCTGTAAAATGAGGTAGATTTTATCCAATTAGTGGAATAGAAGTTAACATTAAACTTGGCTTTTTTTTTTTTGGTATGGAAAAGTTAAAACTTGGTTTGATTTTTTTTTTCTATAAGCATACAATGAGAGAGAGGAAAAAGATAAAGAATAAAACATCAAATACAATGAATGAGTCGCAAAGTTGTCTAAGACTAAAGAGAGCTATCACCATCTTGAAGGGAGACTTAAAGAAAATTTGCATCATTAAAACTTTACTAGGAAAAATCCCCTTGGGAAAACCTTGTGAAGGGAAAACTTTAATACCTTAAGAAACTATGAAGTTTTTTAACTTTAACTCTTGTAAAGGTAAAGTTTTTAACCTTAAGAAAATCATTTTAACTTTAACTCTTGTAAAGGTAAAGTTTTTTTTTTCTCAATCCATAAAAAGTGTTCTTTGTGCTTATTTTAGCTCTACCAAATGATTTTCTAACATGTAAAAAAAATTGACTATTTGATTAGTGGGTTATGTGCATGTTTGGATTAAAAGAGTTAAAGTGATTGTATTTAAATTTCATGAATTCCAAGACATTTGTAAAAAAGTAATACTAATTTGAACTTAAGAAATAATAAGAATATTAATTAAAAGTAATGATTACTTATACTATTAATTAATTGTATTAGTCAAGTCATATATATATATATATTAATATTTAAATATGACTTGACTACTAATTAATTGTATTAGTAAAGGCATATTACTAATACTATATTAGTCAAGTCATATATATTAATAGTTAATAGTAATTAATATTACTATTATTTATAATATTAATTACTTGTATTAGTCAAGTTATATACTACTTTCGTTCCTTATTAATTGTCCATTTTGAAGAAAAAAAAATTGTTCATATATATTTGTCTACTTAGAGTTTTAAGAAAGCATTAAATTATTTTTTCCAAAAAATGTCCTTACATAACAATAAATGAGGAAAGATAAAAATGAATTTTAAATGGTGGATTTCTTCTCTCTAGTCTCTCTGGACAGTTATATAGGAACGAAGGTAGTTTAGTTATATTACTTTTATTTATACACGAAAATTAGTTATATAAATTCTTAAGTTTATTTTCTTATATTAATTATCGTATGAAATTAGTTAAGTATAATTAAAATTAAGTTGATCTTAAGAATCAATGATAATATATTAATATTAATTAAGAATTACGAGAACTTATACTATTAATTTTATTAATTATGCCTTAACTATATTATTATTATTTATTTTAATTATTAAATTTAATAATTTCTTATGTACTGTATAAATTAAGTATTATCTTTTGTGACCAAAAAATTAAGTATTATCTTACGACATTAGTTAATGAAAATGTTTTTAGTTTTGTAACGATGATAAATCTATGACTAAGCAGTAGTTAATAAAACTCTAGTGAATTATTTTAATATGTTAATAAATGAAAGAATTTGTGAATTTTTTTTATTTAATTGTATTCGCAATTTTAAGTCGGGTAAAATGACTATAGACAGAAAAAACTTTCACTATATATCTAGCAAAAGCAATTGTGACTTAGATAAGAGAAAAATAATTATTTCTCAATAATTATCTCATATATATATTTTGGCTTAATTGCACTGTTGGTCCCCTAACTTTGGCCTTTATGTGAAAATCGTCTCCAAACTTTAAAATTAGTAAAAAACGTCTCTAACGTTTACACCCGGTTGCAAAATTGGTTTTCCATCCAAATCCATCCAAAAACTAACGGAATACTCCTCAAAAAAATAATTAAAAAATTTAGTCTCTGAATTATTCATCATCTTCATCTTCTTCGCGCATAACCAGATCAGATCCGCTTTCGATTTCGGGTTAGTGCAGTTTTTGGTCGATTCAGACCCCTTAAGTTCCCCTTTTGGTATCAAGCTTCTCGATCTCTCTTCCTCTATGTGTGGGTTTGTGGTTTTAGATCTGATTTTCGGTTGTTGTTGGTACTGGGTTGGCTGCGATTTTATGTCTGGGTATGTGGGGGTTGAGGTGAGGCTCAATCTAATCGGCACTGTTGATGGCCAGATCGAGGAAGGGTGGTCGCCGACGTCGGCCATAAAGGTGAACGTTCGAGGCCTGAGCAACGGCCGCCGCTGAAGGGAGCGACAGTGGTTCCATCGACCAGATGAGGTCGCGATCATGGTTCGGGGTTCAATGATGGTTGCGGTTCAAGTGAACGACGATACAGTGGTAGTTCTCATTCGGAGTTCGAACAAGATCTGCGAACTGGGATTGTGAATGATTGATTTGGGGGAAACGAGAAACCGAAAGAAAATGAACGGACGGTGAAGAGATTTGATTCGATTCTGCAACAATTTGGTGATGGAGTTCAAGCACAAATCTGGTGGTGTTTGCCCAGATTTGTTGGTGTTGGAGGAAAACGTGTTGGGTAGGGGAAAAAATTAGTAATGAAGCAGATTACTCGTAGTCAATCTCACTGTTTCTAGGCATGGTTTTGATTTTTTACTGAAAGATTGTTTTTTGTGTTGATGAGAAATACATAGTTACAGACTTACAATGTTGATCTCATTGTTGAAGATTGCTTTTTTATGATTAATTTTGATTCATAAAGGTTGAAGCTGTTCTATAAAGGATTGCGTTTTTTTTCTTCTAAATCTGTTGGTTCTAGTGTTTGTGATATTGGATGGAATTGGACCGAAGATCATTTTTGCAACCGGGTGTAAACGTTAGGGACGCTTTTTTTTCTAATTTTGAAGTTTGGGGATGATTTTCGCAGGAAGGTCAAAGTTGGGGACCAAAAGTGCAATTAAGCCATTTATTTTATGAAAATATTGAATAATTTTGTTATTTTTTTAATTAATATATTTATACATGATCAACTAGGCTATTTGGTTCCATAAAGTAGTATCATTTTCTGGATTCAAATTATTCCTGAGAGTCATGAGACCCTCTTTCTCATGAATCAATCTCTCAAAAACTTACTTGAGATTTCAAATCCTATATATTAATTTAAACTACTTACTCAAAGACTATATTTCAAAATAATCATGATATATAATATATACTTCATTATCCATCTTTTCACTCAATCGCACTATTACCATCACATCTCTGTAAGTGATTTAATTTTAATCGTTTTAGACTTTCAAAAAGAAAAAATTAATCGTTTTAGAAACCTTACTGACCCTCCAAAAAAAATTAAAGCAATCTACTTATGCAAGAAAATCACATCTTATGAGTGCCACATTTATCTATACTTATATTAAAACACTAACATTCTAAGAATTTTTCTATAAAGAGAGTCATCCAACCCTCTACCATCCAATCACAAGCTTACACATGTCCCCTCATATATTATTTTATCACTTTTTATTCTCTCTTTCTTCATTCTAATGGGGCCCTTTCTCTAAAATAATAATATTGTATTCTCTTTCACTTCAGATGACCCCTCCTCTCTCAAATAATATTATTTTATTCTCTCTCCTTCATTTTATTTTTTTCCTTCATTAGTTTTAATGATTTCCTTTTTCCATTCATTATTTCCCACACTTCTCTATTCTCTCCAATCATATTTATTAATCCTCTTTTATATGCTGATTGAAATTCTTATTAAAATTTCCTTTGTTCCCAGCAAATTTCCTTTGTTAATAACTTAATTTTTTGGAACTCGATTCATGGATACGGCTCTTTTCAAATTGTTATTAAATTTTTCTTTGATTTTTTTGAAACTCGAATCCTTTATTTATTTTTCTCCCTCAATTCTTTTAATTTCCACCTCTTTCCTTTCTTCATTTGCTCTTTCCAAGATTTTTTTCTTTCCTCTTTATGGATTCGGTAAAATCGAAATTCTTATTAAAATTTACTTTGTTTCTTTTTTTTGGAACTCTAATTATATAGGTAATCCAAAGGTTTTGTGTCCTGATTTTTTTCTATATAAGCCCCATTGGTTTGAAGTATTGATTCACTATCCAAATTTTCAATACCATTTACATCTTTTATGTTCTCTTTCCAATATATTCCCTGTATAATTATCAGCCTTTATTTGTTCTCTTCACGTCTTTGTTTTTAATTTTTTGATATTTGAACCCTAATGTATATTGCTCTACCAAATTTTTCATTCCACCTTTGATGATGCAGCGGCATTCATTCTCTATCCCTTTAATGGATTTTGAAACTTGGATTTTTTTTTTCTCTGGTTGGGCACCATGCTGATTGTTCATTCCCCCTTAATGGATTCATACTACGCCCCATTAATGGATTTCGAAACTTAGTTTTTTTTTCCTCTATTTGTGCCCAATTATGATTGTTCATCCCCTCTTTTCTGTTGTTCTATATTCTTATTCTTATTTCAAATCCAAAGGTTTCCACCCCTGAAATTGTTCTATATAAGTAGCTGTGTTGTTTGGTTCTAATACCTATATTCTTCGCCTCTCACTCTCCTATTCAGATGCGCGTCTCCTCTCAGCTCATATCAATCTCTCTATTGCAATGGTTCTCTGAAGCTTCACCATGCATCACCAAAGGCGCCCTAATCCAGATTTTCAACACGGCGCAGTACCTCGCTCTTTGCCCAAAAGAATCAATTCAACCTTTAAAAACTGGTGCTGCAACGATCTCTCTCCCCGTATGTGCTATCCTCTCCTCTTTCTGCTTCACTTTTTGTTCTCTGTATTCAATTGTTTTTTCTTCTCAGTTTATTTGTGTGCATCCCTTTTCCTTCGGATTTTTTATTGACATTTTTTTTTCTGGGCAGCAACGATCTCTCTACCCGTATATGGTATCCATGATTTGGTTCTCAGCTTGCTCTTTGCTGACCATGAAACTTCATCAGTTTTCATAGCCCTAGCTATTTACTTCATGCGAGGTTGTCCTCAAGCTATGCAACAGTTGAGGTAAGAATACATATATATTTTCTCGGTTCATCTTTTAGCATAAAAACTATTGAATTTTTCTATTGATTATTAATTCTTTTTCCATTGTTGTGTCCTGAATAATGAGAGGAAGAGGCACAATGAAATAGTTTGGACTGGCTCAGATCTTTCTACGCATGCCTTCCACTAGTACTGTGCATAGCTTCACAAAGATCAAATGCTGATCAAGACAATTCTCTTCAGCTTGGAGTTGGTTTTATGTCTAGAAGAGAGTCTTCTACCTAAATAAACTACAAGAAATAATTGGGAAGGTAGCACCGCCGTGGCAGCAATTGCTGATCAAGTTTGAACACAAAACCACTTCTCTGAGGAACTTATTTGAGGGAATTGTTTGCTACCTTGATATCATCCAAGGCTATAAGCAAGCCAAGAGAAGTATTGGATAAAACATGGAGAATTTTAAGTAACGTTTCTTCTTAATCAACGAAGAAAATTGCTTAAAATGCTAGGTATTTCGCTGAATAAATTGCATCACGATTTTAACTTTAAGTATTTTATTTCACCTTGAGCTTATAAGAATTTCGCCATTCTTAGGCTATCAAGTGAAAGATGGATAGTTTTTTATAATCAATTGAAGGAAACTATAAAAAATGATTGCTACCTGTGTTCATTATTGTGGTTATATATAAATCTCCTTTTATGTTTTTTTTTTCCAATCACTAAAGCCCAGAATTCATTTTCCATTTTTTTCCTCAAGTTTCCATTGCCGTAGGTGGGGATT